>NC_056743.1:1143625627-1143760627 GCF_019279795.1 Protopterus annectens | reverse complement strand
TCAACTGTACAGAGTCCCATAGCATGTCCTGGCTTTCCCCTCATATATAACGCCCTTCCACATAACGTGTCTGGCAGTCTGATACATCACTGGGATAATGTTCAGAATGTAGGCACTAAATAATCACATACCATACCTATTAACCTCTTACTGCATGATATCTGGACAAAAGCCTGACATAATTGTGGGACAGAGGCCAAAAAACAGGGGCATATTTAAAACATTGCAGTTATAAACTGAGAATGTTGCTGTTATAACAGGGTTAGTTGTAACTTATCTTTTCTGAGGGATATGAGGTCAGAAACAGAAATGGATGTTAGCAGTTACTGACTGCAATCCACAGAGTATGCTACTGATTTTCCAAAGATAAAAACATGTCTGAGGGACACACCAAACACAGGAGTCCAAATTCTGGCCATTCTGCAGATAGCCCTACAGATGAGAGTCATGTCAAACACATAACACTGTCAGAGTTAAAGTCACCCAGAAACTCCATGTCCACACAAACCCTGATAGACTAGCATTAATCCAAATGTATAACAGCAATACTTACATTCTGTTCCTGTGTCTGGAACATTCTCCCCCATTTTGTTGGCCTATTTCCACAGTTTTGGTTGTAAGAGGAATTTCCAAATACCCTCTGTGATGCTATTGTTCACACACCTCCACGAATCCTCCTCACTGGCAAGGAAAAGGGCCAGTGCTCACATGATGTACTCAATGATAGGAGTGTGTTGCCATGCCATTGACTATATGAATAACAACACAACTGTCTTGCATGCAATTATCAAGTGGGGGACACCAATTGGTGCAGAGGCCATCAGCTGCTCATGACCATTACCTACAAAAGGCAAGCTCCTGCCTATGCAAAACAGATGTACACCCTACATCCTTGAGAGAGAGAGAGAGAGAGAGAGAGAGAGACAGAGAGAGAAACAGCAAAAAGAAAATAAAAAATAAGCAGGACATAACCACCTACACTTGAATAAAGCAAACAAGTATGTCAAACAAGTAAGCATGTAATGGACTGCAGTAGGGGTATGTAAGAATGGGAAATAGGAACTGTAACATATATGTCTCAACAAGACTTGCTGTGCTGATATATTGCTCATCAGGACCTATGGCCATAGCATCTGGGTCTGTCTGCAATGACATTGATCATAGGTCAGGCCCCTGAGTCACCTCAGGGAAGGATGGCTCACATATGACTACTAGTGCAGTGTGTGTTGAACAACACTGACTATGACAATGCTAGACCAGCTACTCAGATGTCGTACATATCCATATCTTACTTGTGAATACAACTATTATATACTTGGTTGTCTCAGAAATATGAGAGACCTATACATGCTATTTGCATAGTAAAGTACTGTTGCACACGTGTGTATTGAACTGCATGTGATATACTGAGCTCATACCATTAAACTGTCCAGTGTTATGCACACTGACCATATGTGTGCCTCATATTTGTAGTCACTTACTCATACAATTGTGTTATGTCTTGCAAATCATTGTCAAATCTGTGAAGACTGATCTCACATCTCCTTATTTTTCATCTGGCTGTTCCCATTAGGGTTTACCACAGTGGATCATATGTTGCCATTTCTGCCTGTCCACTGCATCCTGCTCTGTCACACCAACCACCTGATTGGCCTCTCTCACCACATACAGGAACCTTATCTGAGGCTTACCTCTTTTCATCTTACCTGGCAGCTTCATCCTTACCATCCTTTTCCCAATATAGTCAGCATCCCTCTGCAGCACATGTCCAAACCGATGCAATTTTGCCTCTCTGGCTTTGTCTCAAAACTGTCCAACATGGTCTGACCCTGCCGTATACACATTGCTAATCCTGTTCATCCTCGTCACAGCCAGTGTAAATACTAACATCTGTAACTCTGCCACTTCCAACTCAGAAGCCTGCCTTTTGGTCAATGACACGGTCTCCAACTCATATACATATATGGTCTCACTACCTTGTTGTAGACCTTCTCTTTTACTTTTACTGGTACTCGTCTGTCACAAATCAGTACTGAAACTCTTCTCCACCCTCTCCATCTTGTCTGTACTCTCTTCTTCACCTCTCCTCCACAGTCATCGTTACTCTGAAATGCTGATCCCAATCATTTATACCCATCCACCTTTGCCAGCTCTACTCCCTGCATCCTCAACATTCCACTACCCTCCCTCTCATTCACACACAGATATTCTGTCTTAGTCCTGCTGAACTTCATTCCTCTCCTCTCTAGAGCATATCTCCACCTCTACAGGGTCTCCTAAATCTGTACCCTACACTCAGTACAAATCACAATGTTATCTGCAAATATCATAGTCAATGGGGACTCCTGTATGATTTTGTCTATCAACCTGCCCATTACCATTGCAAATAAGAAAGGGCTCACAGCTGATCCTTGATGTCATCTCAGCTCCATTTTAAATGCATCCATCACTCCTGCTGCAGACCTCACCACTGTCACATCACCCTTGTATATATCCTGTACCAGTCTTACATATAACTCTGCCACTCATGACTTCCTTATATAGTACCACAACTCCCCTTTAGGCACCCTGTCATATGCTTTCTCTATGTCCAGAAAGGCACAAAGCAACTCCTTACCTTCTCTGTACTATTCCATCAACATTGTCCGAGCAAACATCGCATCTATAGTGCCCTTACCTGGCATGAAAACATACTGCTGACCACTTCTCATCACCACCCTGCTTAACCTAGCTTCCACTACTCTTTCCCATGACTTCATGCTGTGACTGATTAATGTTATCCCTCTATAGTTACTACAGCTCTGCACATCAACCTTATTCTTAAAACGGTACACAAACACTTTCTCTTCACTCCCCATGCAACCTCACACTTTCCAAGATATCATTAAACAATCTGGTGAAAAACACCACTGCCTTTTCCCCTAAACACATCCATGCTACCCATAGACGGCCTTAGGCAAAGGCCAACTAGGTGGCAACCTAGAGCGTCGCTCTAGCAGGGACACTTTTCTGGTATTTATTTAGTGTAGGTAGACCAGGATGGGGGCACTAGGTGGTGTGGAGGGGGGGCATCATAGAGCCTTTTTGCCTAGGGCACCAGTTGACCTAAGGCCACTCCTGTGCTACCACAGATATGTCATGTGGACCAACTGGCTTTCCAGTATTCATCCTCTTTATAGCTATCCTTACTTCTTTTTTGGTAAGCCATTGCACTTCCTGATTCACCATACCCACATCATCCAACCATCTCTCTGTCATTCTCTTCATTCAGCCTCTCAAAGTACTCTGACCATCTGCCTAACACACTCTCCTTGCTTGTGAGTACATTTCCCTCATTATCCTTTATCACCCTTATTTGCTGCACATCTTTCCTAGCTCAGTCTTTCTGTCTAGCCAACTGGTAAAGTCCTTTCATCCCTCCATAGTTTCCAACCTGTCATACAAGTCTTCATATGCCTCATCCTTAGCTTTTTCCACCTCTCTCTTTGCCATGAATCTCATCACTTTATACTCCTGTCTACTTTCCTCTTCTCTCTGACATTCCCTCTCCTTCATCCCCAGCCTCTTTATCTGTATACTCTCCTGTACTTCCTCAGTCCACCACCAGGTGTCCTTGTACTCCTTCCTCCATCCACATGTCACACCAAGCACCTTTCTAGCTGTCTCTCTTACTAGCTCTGCTGTACTTACCCAGATATTTGGTAAATTGCCACTGCCACCCAGTGCCTGTCTTAACTCTTCCCTGTACTCCACCTCACAATCACCCTTTTCCACTTCCCACCATTTGATCCTTTGTGCTGTCCTCACAATCCTCTTCTTGATAATCAATGTTGTGGATCTTACAGATCAAAAGTCTCTGCTGCCTAACTACACTTTCCCCTGTCACCACCTTACAGTCTCCAATCTCCTACAAACTGGCCCTCCTACATTGGATATATTCCACCTGTGTGCATCTTCCTCCACTCTTGTATGTTGCCCTATGCTCCTCCCTCTTGTTATAGTATGTATTCACCACAGCCATGCCCATCCTTTTTACAAAATCCACTTCCATCTCACCGTCTGCATTCCTTTGCTTAACACCATACATATCCATCCCTTTCTCATCCCTCCTGCTCCCTTCACCAACATGGCCATTGAAATCAGCTGCAATCACCATGCTTTCACCCTTGGGTACAGTCATCACCATGTCATCCAACTGACTTTACATTTCTCTTTCTCATCCATCGCACAACCAACTTGAGTAGCATATGCACTAACAACATTCATGATTACATCATCAATTCCCAGATTCATAAACATCACTCTATTAGACACTCGTGTCATCCTCCAAAAACACCCTTGGCATACTGTTCCTTCAGGATAACCCCTACCTCTTTCCAATTCCATTCACACCCTGATAGCACAATTGTGACTTGCCTCCAATACACCTAGCCATACTCCCCTTCCATTTGGTCTCTTGCACACACAATATATCCACCTTCCTCTGGCCATCATATCAGCTATCTCTCTCCCAATACCAGTCATACTTCCAACATTAAAAGTTCTTACCCTCACTACCACACTCCTAGCCTTTCTCCTCTCTTCCTGCAATATGAGTGTTGGACATCCTCCAGGGTATGTCTATCAATGTAAAGGTTACTGTGCTATTGAATGACTCAAGTGTGTTAGAGCAATATTCAGACAATGTCACTAATTTTTTCCAATTGCCCCCCATGTATGTGTGGCATCCTACAGATGTCCTAACAGGTTGAGAGGGATGACTGGTCAGCAAGAGTGTCAATACAGTGTGCCATACTGACATAGAACAGAAATGTATATCAGGTATTACCTGTTCACATGTCAGTATGATAGGTATATCTGGCCACCTCATAACAACAGACATGGGGTGCAAAATGTCAGTTAAATAAGCTGTACATGTTGTACACATGTGTAACCTTAGTTACTGTGCATCCAACAGATGCAACAGTGACATTTCTGCAGGTACTGGTTGTTGTATTGCCCTGACACAGCCACGAGTACTACAATAAGCATGATTATCTGTTTGAAATTGTAGAGGTGTCCAACTATGTTATGACTGTGTGTCCATGCATACTACAAACAGCTATATGAACATCAACACAGCTGTATGGACTCAGGAATACTGTACTTGTAAAACCTGCCTCCACCAAAGTAGAGTAATCCCCTTTGCTGAACAGCAGCAATACACAAACCACATACTTGGTCCCTATATATTGTCTTTACAGGGCAAATTAGGAGCTGGCACCAACTTGGCATCAAGTCAGTCTTTATCTGATCAAGCATATAAGGTCACAGGTGGAGTGCTTTAAGGCTAACTATGAGTACAGATTGGACACATCCACCAAGGCCATCTTCACATATGTCTGCAATCTCAGAGGCAAAAAACCAACCCACCCTGTAATGGTGGTCAGCCAGACCACATACACACACAACATAGCTATAGTCAACCTGCCCATATAGGTTTAGGGCAAACATCACCCCCTGGCTCAGCATCACTATAGTGGAAATGCACAGCCCCAACACCTCTCCCCTCATCACCTGTGAGCAGGTACATGTTGCCTACTGATAGGCAACAAACATAAGTATCCATGGGACCTTAAAACATCCCTGTTCGCATCCTACATGAACTCAGGCATGTGCTTCCAGCTCTACTACACACTGTAGTCACACCAAGCCTTGGCACCATCCACACCCCATCCACATGGAAGATGGCCAATGTCATCCCTCTACACAGGCAAGAATGAGGAGTAGAGGATTATGAAATTAACTAGCCCTCATTGGGGGGAATATGACACATCAGGACCAGCAGTGCAATGCAAGCAGACACAGTGCTGATACAATACAGGAGTATGTTTTGGTTGTGAGTGGTGGCTACTGGTATTCAATGTAGCTGTGGAAGTTCTGTACATACTGTTGCCAAATGTATGAGGTCCTGTGATGTGTTTCCCTTTTTATGTCTTCAGGTGCAATGTTGCATCAGCAATGGTCTACTTTCACAGTGACTGAGGCAAATATAATCATAGAAGCCATACAACAGAGCCATGCCATAATGTTTGGCCGGAGGCAGCAACTTCTGCGGTAGGGGACCGGCCTGTGGGACAACCTTGTCCACAAAGTAAATGATGTCAGCCTGCACGCATGTACATGCAAGCTGGTCTGGCATAGTGCAAATGACCTCACATGCCTTGCCCGGCAAAGGGCTGCTGCAGTGACCAGGGACTGGACAGCCACAGGTGGGGGCCCAGCCATACAACCCCTACTGACACACACTGAGGAGCTCCTTGGCAACCTTGGGGCACCCATCCCAGTACAACATCAGGGTACAGACCCCCCACATGTTGGAGGTGGGTACCACCCAGACAAGGAGTATGCAGGTAAGGCCCCAATGGAAATTACTAGACTAGTGTAGCAGTCACACTTGTATTTGTAGAGTATCTATGTGCATGTGTCAGGTCAGATTGCAGTTGTGGATGGGGGTTTCTAATGCACAGAAGTGCACATCTATGGTGAAGGACAGCACGTTGTGTAGTATGGGGGTTGTACTGTAAATGTGCAGACATGCTGCATCCATCCTGTACCAATGCCACATGTGAGTCTGCTGATGATACTTCTCGCCCACAACTACCTAGGTCCCTCTGGTCTGCATGTGGAGTGGCAGGATGAAGCTGGTGAGTAAGGAATTGTTCTGTTGTGGTTTGCCAATACCTCAGGCATGTGAAGGTCATGCAATGTACCATGCACAAAACTGCCACTCATAGCCATATTGCTTTATGTGCATGTTCACTTGTGGTGGGGTTAACTGAATTGCATCACAGTGGTCAACACAGGGGCCTATCTGGAGAGAATGTGACATCCCTGTAGCATACCTCACAAACTGCCAGTGCAAGACTTCTGGACAGAGACCAACAAAATGGGGGGACAAATGGCCTAAGGTAGGGACATGTGTGAAACATTACTCTCATACAGTAGATATAAGCAGTGTACACATCCCTGTTAAGATGTCAGGTGTTTGTGATATATATATATACAAATTGAGACCACAATATGTCAGTCCACACCTTTTACAACCTGCAATGTTACCTATGACATGAGCAATTCACTTGTAAAACCAATCACTCTGTTGAGCACCAAATATGGAGTATACAAACTTTACAATAAGCTGGATGCATATGTGTGCACACCCTTCAAATAATATTTTATTGCAGAAACTTGTGATTTACAGACAGCATTCAGTGTGCTTGGGTACACACCTGCCATCAAGTAAAGGCACTTTGAGTAACATCAAATAACAGTCTGTTGTACAAGTAGGATATTCATGGCATTTGTTCAGTTGCCTGCAACAGCAACAGCCATGGTTTGCAATCAGCTTACAAAGCAGCAAAGGGATCGCATATTTGAAAGGTATCAGTCAAGAATAGGGTACAACAACATTACCACAGCATTGCATACACCATAGAACACAGTGGAGACAGTTTTCAAAAGGTGGATTGAATATGGGACAACAGTGCTGTTGAAAAGAACATGACACCCCTCCAAAAATGATGACAAGACATGTCAAAACCTGGTCAGGAAGGCTGCCAGGAGACATACACCAACACTGAGAGAGTTGCATGAATCTCTTGCAAGTTCTGGTGTTGTGTACTACATGTTGGAACAATCTCCCATATTCTGGATACGTTTGGCCTATGGGGTATGGTCAGAAGATGGAAGCATTTCCCCACACCAAAAAACATCCAGGGTGGATACAATTTGCAATACAGCACATCAAGTCTCCCAAAGGCATGTGTGAAAATGTGTTATAGTGTATTGAGACTATGGATCAACCTCACAGCCACAATACCAAAAGGTATGTGTGGTGCACAAGCAACACCCATCTTAACCAGAAGACCAACATCCCCATGATGAATCACACTGGTGGCAGTGGCCTGCTGTGGGGATGCTGTTCCAAAGCTAGAACTGGGCCTGTAGTCACAGTGCTAGGAATTCTGAACATTTCCAAATAACACTCACATCTGGCCCAAATACATCAGGTGTCTGCAATAACACTGAGGATGGGGAGGGGTGTCAGACTTCAACATGACAAAGACCTGAAGCATGCATCCAAAGAAACTTAAGAAAGGCTCCACCTGAATACACTCATGGTTATGGATTGGCCCAGCCAGAGTCTAGACCTACACCAGATAGAAAACCCCCAGTGTGACTTGACGAGGGCCATGCACATGAGCTGACCTTGCAATCTGACAGAGTTGGGTGAACTTTGCATGGAAGAGTGGCCAAATAATGCCACGTCAATATGTGCCATGCTGATAGATACCTTCACAAGAAGAGTGAATGCTGTAAGTCACTTATAACGTGCATCAACAAAGTATCATTTTAAGGGTGTGCACACTGCTGCAACCACCATATTGTACATACTGCAGTCATTATATTTTACACGTAACACGTGTTTGTTTATCGATTGGTTTGCACAGGTCATATGTCACATGAAAGGTGGTAATGTATTTGAATGCATTATTAAGATCTCATCTCATATATTACAAGAACATTGCATGTTAACAGGGCTGTGTACACTTATCATATCCACTGTAAGCTTAAAAGGTTGGTAGTGTAACAGGAATTGTGTGACCATACAGTTATTGCTGGTTCGGAGGTCTGACACTCAAATGTATGTCATTAAAAAGGTGATATCAATCCTCAGATCATCCCAGTTATGTATCATAGAAACACAGGGGTTAAGAGAAACAGAGCAAACATATGAGACAGACATCTGCACATGCTGTAAGGATCTGTACAGTTGTGATGTATGTTCTACAGTACTTGCAACTGTGCTATGCAGGTGAACAGCAATGATGTGTACATGGGTGCAGTCTGTGCTGGGAAAGGGCCATCACCTACTAACACTAATCATGTATCCCAGAGCTCTTTATTGTTAGTTACATGTAGTAAAACTGGCTCCAATGCATGATGTTGAGCGCCATATGTCATGCATGTCACCATTTCAGTAATGTGTGGTCTGTGTAATAGACTTGTGCCACCTCACCTGTAAGTATGTATGTGTGTGTGTGTGTGTGTGTGTGTGTGTGTGTGTGTGTGTGTGTGTGTGTGTGTCTGTGCATATGCATGTGTGTGTATACCAGCCAACCTCAAAGTGCAGGTATTAATATACATATGCTGTCCTCCCCTCATAGGTGGCAATGGGGTTTGTGGTCCCTCCGGCTTGGAAACTGATGTCATTATCTCTGCAGACTCTGACAATGATGATATGAATAGTAAGGTACAGGTGGGCTTGTCAGGGGTTGAATCTGTGCATTGGTTGGCATCCCACTCTTGTCCACACCATCCCCACAAACAGTGACAATGCCCACACATACCTATTCACCAGTGGCCACAGATGGACAGTTGGCAGGTGGTGGCATTGAATGGGCTAGTGTGGTGACTATGGCAGGTGTGAGTGTAGACAATGGCCAGAGTGCAGGTGAGGTCCCACACAGATGGATGGACAGGGGGTGCTTGCAGGAGGACCGCTGCTCATCAAGCAGCTGTTACAAGTACCACAGCAGGAGTCACCAGACACATGTTTTGGGCTGTCATGGATGCAAAGCACATAGTGAATGCTACACCAGATAAATATTCAGGCTGGCGGATGTAACTTTTCCTGATTATGTGGTTACATACATGACCTAGTTGAGGCCACATGTCAAAATACTTAGGTCATGAATAGATGGTTTGGTGAGACCTTGGCAATGCTCAGTCGTGGCATGTTTGTGCTACAATGTGTGGTGGGAGATGGGCATTGGCCACGTGGACATAGGTCAGCACCAACAACAGCTGAGAGTCTATGGAACCATGCAGCTTCACACTCCAATAGTGGCAGTGACACCAGCACTACTGAAGGGGAGTTGTCCACATCAAACTGGAGCATGCCATGGGCATGTGGACCTGTCCAGTCCCATCAGGGGCATGGATCCAGCAGACAGCAGTCATCATCAGGAAGCAGTACTGCATCTCTCCATGGGCTTGGTGGTGCCAGTGATACCCCTGGCAAGACCAGTTCCCATGTCTGTGACCAGAGATGGTGAACTGGACACCCTGCCATGTACAGTCCACAGCTATCTAATGTACCCCTGTATTGGGCAGCCACATGGCATGTCTGTGTGCATACATACACACACACACACACACACACAGCTATATCACAGGCAGGTCACCTCCAGACACACACAGCATCTCTACACACCCCATCTATTGGATACCCCTCCAAACACACACATGTGTCAACTGTATGGCCCAGCCTAGCCCTCTGGCAAACCCACGCCATACCCTGTACATATGATGATACTTGTGTCACATCCCTGTCATCCATACCATTGATGCAGGGATATGCTAATATGTGTCTGATGCACAGGATGAATATAGTACAGTGTTGCTATGTAATACTGTGTAAGGTGCTGCCTGCTTGCATTTGTTATGGGTACACATACAGGTGTATGTAACTTATTAGCTAGGATGCATTATTGCTGTTAGTACCACTGATTGAATGTAGTCTGACATGCTGTATTCTGTTTCCGTTCCATGTGTATGTGTGTCTGCAGGCTGTGGCCATGCAGACATTCCCAGGAAGGAGTATGGCAGAGTGGGAACACACCAACCATGTCATAGGCAAGGTACAGCTTTATATGTACATGTACCAGGTGTGTATGCATAGAGCAATGTGTGAGGGACACTGTTGTCAGACAGTATGACCTTGCATACATACCCCTTGCCACAGAGAGCTAGCCTTCAGACATGTCAGCTCAGTGTTGTGTAGTACCATAGGCTCATAAATACAGAACAAGTTACTGCAGTATTGTCAGCAGACCCCTCATAAACATAGCCATTACATTAACTGCAACAGATTCACCTGTCAACACCTGTTGCCCCTGCCATTTCTTTCCCATACACTCAACCCTGATGCAGTTTATGAAGGCATGCATGATACTGTGCATGACAGGTTTGTGGTATGTATTCCTGAGTTCACTGGGTGGAACAGGGAGACAAAATGCAATATCCTTTGCATACACACAGTAAGGACTGACACATGGGATGTGCACACAGTAACATAAACACAGTTGGCAATAGACAGATTAGTAAACCTACATTTCCACCTTGATGTACTGTACTACTACATACACATGATATGCCTCAAATAGATTATATGAATGGGACATAACACATTAACTCATACAACACATAATGTTCCTAATGCCTTCATGGATGGTAAGATAACCCTCTAGAAATAGGATGTGGAGTCATGTATTCCTCCTACAAGCCTGGGCAACTGATAGTGTAGCAGATGTATTAGCATGATGTTTCAGTCAGGTATGATGCCTGATACTGGCATGTGTGTCACTACACTCACTGTGACCGATTTGGGAATAATATCACATACATGGGCATTGTTAAGGGACATAGACTACATATAGGTTGCAAACTTCTGGATATTCCATAGATATCTGTACAGAGGACTGGTATGGCCTGCATAATGTTTTAACTGGGTCTATATCATGTTGTCAAACTTTTAAAAGTTCGAGCACCATATGGTTGATACCATATGATCCAACTTTAAAAGTATGAAAAAGTAATTAAATAAACACAAAAAACTAACATGAAGTTTGTAAGCAGGGGGCAAGCCCCTCTGCACCCCCCATACCCTCTGCTACTTTAATATACCATCTCCGAGTTTGCACTACATTACAGGAAAGGGAAAGCTTCCTTTATGGAGATCTCTGTTGCAACATTCAAAGCTTTACAAGTTCAAACATATGTTTTTTACCATACATTTGAAATTATAAAAGTTCAACAACATGAATGGGACCTGTTTTAACATGCTGCATGTGAGGCAGATGCCATTACCACGCTATATAAAGTAATGTCATTGTGAGGGTCTAAACAGGCATGGATGGTACTCAAATCAAAATGGTATCTGCCAAACAGGATAGGATCTTCACCCAGAGACACATATGCACACAGTTGCCAGTATTGAGATCACAACCCCTACTCATCTAGTTATTTCTACTGTAGTATTACACAGTTATCAGACACGCCATGGAGCTTACATGATTTCAGCTAGTCCTAAGGTACTTCTAAGGTGAATGACATCAGCAGGTCTAGTAAAGTAGGGTGATTGGAAGTTTACAGGGTGGTACACAACTCAAAATGGTATAATCCACACAGTATATGATTTTCGCACAAACACATACAAACATTTGCTAGTATTGAGATTATAATTCCTACCTGTCTAGTTATTGCTACTGTAGTGTTACACAGTTATCAGATGCACCACAGAGCTTACATGAATTTATCTAGTCCCAAGGTACTTCTAAGGTGAATGACATCAGCAGGCCTAGTAAAGTAGGGTGATGGGAATTTTACATGGTGGTACACAACTCAAAATGGTATAACCCACACAATATATGATTCTCATACAAACACACCCAAACAGTTGTCAGTATTGAGATTAGAACCCCTGCCTATCTAGTTATTGCTTTTTTTTTGGTTATAGAGTTTGTTAATTGTTGCTTAGATCTCTGTTGAAACTGTTGTCTCCCTATTCTGAGAGACTGATCTGCAAATAGACAGAGCTGAGTATATATTTTTTTGGTTTTAGTGTTTGTACTTTTAGTTGTTGCTTAGATCTCTGTTGAAACTGTTTTGTCCCACTCATCCTCCCTATTTTTGGTTTGTAGTTTACATTTGGCAGCTTTTGCAGTTGCGCACCCCACTGTAGATTTGATCTGGGACACTCTCCCAGTCCCATTCCTTTACCACATTCTACCTAATAAACTCTTTCTGCACTTGCCTTTAGTCCTTTTTATTTTAATTGCATTTTTAAAACTGTGTTTGGTCTAATATTGCTACATACTCAAGTGTGCTAGCTTGCACTGCATGTGAATTGTTTTTGCTACTTTTCTATAAAAAACTGTAAGCCTGTTTCCTACCTTTCCTGTAACTAGTGTTCCAGATACAGATTTGAGGTATCCAGAACTGTATGTAAGCTTCTGAGCCCCCCCCCCCCACCAAGCCTTTCTGTGTTGGAGAGAAGCCTTCTAGTTTATCAGTGGGAGTGGTAAGCACTAGGTAACCTGTCTACCACATAAGGAGTGGTTCTGGCCCAGAAATTGTAGTTATTGGCTGTTGGGGCAATCTCTTCCATCTGTCTCAACTTTCTGATTTGAAAGCCTGTATTTGCACTTGTTTCTGTCTTGTAACTCATCTAGTGCAGATACAGATTCTTAGTTTTAGCACTTAAATTTGCTTATTTATGCTCAGCACTTGTTCAGAACTTGTAAGCACTAAACAAGCTACTAATTACTACAGCACTCGATCTTCCTCATTACCTAGAGGAAAACCATTTTTGTACTTACTTTTCTCACTTGCTTAGAGAAAAACAGATATTGTACTCACTTTCTTCACTTATCTTAAGGAAAATATTTTTTTTTTATTCAGGCATGTGCAAAGGTGAGCTCCCAGTGTTCTCTCCTGTCTCTCTGATGAATCTGGGCATCTTGAGGCAATGTAGAAATTGCCTCATGTACATAGACAACCCTCTCCTCCTACCACCCAACACTACAACCTGTGAGACAGTCACTTATCTAGCCAAACTGGAGGTAAAGCTCTCTCCAACCAAGACTGAACTTGACAGTCATGAGGAGAAGGTAAACAGATGTATAAGTGCTTTCACAGATAAGTTCTGCTTCTTCAGAAACAAATGCATGCTGTCTCAGTAAAGCTACACCACCAGAATCCACACATAGTAACACAAAAACATCTGCAGATGTTCTCAGTAATAATCTGTCTAAGCAACAGAGACTATAGGTCTTAGTAGTGGACATATGGCGTCTTTGCAAAGTTTGGGTAATCCTTGAATCACAGGTTGTAGTGGATGCTGTACTGCTAGGTAGCCATAAAAACTTTTGTCAGTCTTACAATTTCTAAAAAGTTCAGTCTAAACTGTATTAATATATCTTATGCCATTTTGAACTCTAACCTTATTTATGACAGAATAAAAATGAGCATATGACAACATTATTTTCATGTCATTCTGATATCTTTCCACATCATATATCACTAAAGGACCTCCCTTGTCCACTTGTCTTATTATTATGCTATGATTAGCTTCTAAGTTTCTAAGTGCCAGATACTCATTTTTTGTCAGGTTGTACCTCTTTAATTTAGTAGATCTATCACTTTCATTAATCTTGTGTATGTCATTAATACATAATCTTTCAAAGGCATTAATCACTGGATTAAGTACTGGTACATATGTACTCGGTTTTCTAAATATTTCTACACTATCAACACTCATTACTTTTGTAATTCAGTTTTAAAGTCAAATTTCTAGTAAACAAATTTAAATAAAAAAATTACCTCAGTAAAGTCCATCTTTTGGCTTGGAATAAAGGATAGTCCTTTCTTTAAAACACTAGTCTCTTCTGCTGTAAGTATATGGGTCAACAGGTTCCAAATCATTGTTTCTTCTGGATTTCTCAGGCCTTTTTTATTGTTGGTGTCCCTGTTACTTGTTCCAATTTCCTTTTTACTCGGCTCCTGCTTCTCGGCCTCATTCTCATCCCCTTCTCTCCTGTTTTCTTGAAGGAAGGGGAAAAAACAACTTGGTGTTAAAAGTAGTTAGTACATTATGTTGTTTTCTCTCTGGTTCAATAGTCTCTTGTACGCTGTTGGTTAAAGTAGTTATATTTCCTGTAACTCCGTGAGCTCTATGTACTTGTGCTACTGTTTGAATTGTTTTATTTCTGACGACCTGCTCTTCAGTTCTTGTCGTTGTCATTGTTTCCGCATTCTGGGTGCTAACGGCTTGTAACTGTTGAATTTCAATGCTGTTAGATAGGACAACATGCTTCCTTTTACTCTGAGACGTTCTATTGGTTGACACTCTGTCAGTCATACTGCCTTTCATTTGTTTCTCTGGTTCTCTGTAAAAATTGCTTTCAGTACATTACCTGAACTGAATGTCAGGATACCCATAAGACCAAAACTTAAAGCAAGACCATTGAATAAATGAAATGTTAAGTCATTTTATGATATGCTTACTTACATCAATTATTAGAGATTTTTAACAGTATATGTTTATATTTGAGCACGTTTTTATGTCTGTATATTTATATGTGCATTTTTTACATATGAACTTTTATACATGAGTTTTTTATGTGTTTGTTATGCATTATACTTTTTAGAATCATGTTTTCACAGTGAAGGACTGAATATTTTTACTTAATGAAGGATGTCTGTTTAAGATGATTGTGACTTAATTAGTTGGTTTAAGGTATAAAAGATACATAGTAGACAGCATGCATTTGTTTCTGAAGAAGCAGAACTTATCTCTGAAAGCACTTATACATCTGTGGTTGAATAAAGAAGAGTTTTTTACACTGGAACTACCTGCCATTTTTTGGACTACAAGTGTTTTACAATTATTGAAAGTTACTATTTAAACAAACAAACAAAAAAAAAAAACAATCAAAGTTAAGCAGCAATAATTTTAACCACATGAACAATAGATATGTATACATTTAAACCAATGTCACTTGAGGTTGCCATAACAACTCCATTTCCAATTTTGTCTCCCAAGAAACTCCCTGGTTGTCTGATGGTACTACTTCTGAACTACTGAAAAGGAACTTTTAGAAATTGTCACAAATCTGGGCATTTCTACAGAATGAAATGTGTGTGTTACCTTTAATAATAGCATATAAGTCTTCATAAATTCTTTTACATAACTGTCGCTCTGTTTTTCCCACATAATAGCATTTCAGGATGAAAGCAGTAAACTGTTCTTCTTTTTAAGACATTATTAAAATAAAATTAGAAAAAAATGGACTTTTTCATTGGTGGTTGCTTTGGAATTTTAATAGTGTGATATCTTTCAGTGTAGCTTCATTAAGTTGGTTCCTGGTGTAACTATTGTCAGCACTATATGAGCCTGCTGTTTGTGTTTATATAACTTAGTTATATTTGCGGTCCACCAGGGTGGCCACTTTTTTCAGGATAACCTGGTTTTGATCCAGTCAGATACAGCCAAGTCTATATGGTTGTTTTAGATAGTTACATAGAGCATTTTTGTAATCCTTTGCATAAGAGTCTTTATTGGCTGTGTTAGCGGGGAAGGGGGGGTGAAACTTTTCCTATCATTGCCTACTAGCCTGTAGTTTACTTTGGAGAATTTTTTCATTCTTTTTGCTCCTGTGAGGGTGTCAGGTCTGAGCTTTATTTTGAATGAGACAAATTTATGGTCTGACCTTACCAGTTAGTCAACATGCAGGGGGTAGTGACCCCCCCCCATGTTGGTGAGTACTAAGTCTAGGATATTTGAACCCCTTTTTGTGGTGCAAATTAGCTGTTCCAGGGCATTTTGTATTGACAAAGTCAAGGAACCTCAGGGTGAGCATATTTGTGCTCATGTATGTTGCCCAATCAATGGAAGGATAGTTGAAATCTCCCATGACCAAAGTTGTATAGTGAGTGACCCTACTGAGTCCAGGTAGGTGATGTGCTTTTCTTAGTTCATGGTGGGGGACCTGTAGCTAGCAATGATATGGTAGGGTGTTTACTTATAGTTAGTTGGACATGGAGTAGCTCAAGAGAGTCATAATGTTTAACTAATCTAATGGTGTATTTGGTTTTAATGAAGATGGCTACACCTCCACCTTTTGTTCTTTCACACTCATTTTGTGGTTTGAATGTGTGGAAAGCATTGTAGCCTTGCACAGCTGGGGTGCACTCTGTGGTCCTGAACCATGTCTCAATGACTGCACAGATGTCAGCATCTTCCAAGGTGAGGAGTGCTTCCAGGGAGTGCAGTTTCCTGATTAGGCTCCTAGCATTAAGCAGCATAACTCTGAGTTTGTCTCGAGTGGATTTTTTTACATTGGAAATTTTGTTGTTTTGATATTGCCTAAAAAAGTCACTACGGGGAAAGCAAGCACCTTTGCCAGTACCCAAAAGTCTAGAGGAGACAAGTGCAGAAGCAGACTGGTCTGTCAACCATGTCTTCTTAGGCTGACAAATACCGGAGCTCCCTGGATTCACATCAGAAGCTAAGCCAATTTTTGTACTCAATCATGTTTGGCTATATTGTAGCATCTTCCTGGGTGAAGGTAGAATGCTGCTTAGAGCTTGGGACATACCTGCCTGGGGCACATAATTTGAGAGTTCAGTCAAGTTTCTCTTCATATAGTCCAGAGAGGTACATCTCAAGTCATTCACCCCAATATGTACTATGAGAGTCATAACAGTAATTGTTGTTGAGTGACTTCAATGAGTGCATTATTTGACAGATCCTGGCACCTGACAGGCAGCTGACCTTTGCCTTCCCCTTGTCCAGCTTGGTGACTGGGACATCTGTATGTCTCACTTTGGAGTCTCTTTTGACCAGGACATTTGGTTTTGAGGTGTTATGCCTTATTTGCTGAGACATTGGTGTGTGTATTATTATGTGTAGTGGATTCTATTTGCTTTGCAGTGTGTGCAAGTGGTTTGCTCTTAAGAGGTCTCTGTCTGTCCATGTTTATGAATTGTGTATCATTGCAGTAGAACTTTGATACCCATACAGAAACAGAATCCTTCCCTCTTAATTAACCGTGTGCCACTGCAGAGGAACAAGACAGTAATGGCATGCCATGACAGTAACAGCATGGCATGATTCATGAAAGCTTTCTAGTCTAATGAGTGTAAGGTGGGCAGGGTGTAAAGTGACGAGGGTAAGGTGGTCCACACAGCCTATCTGGACCTCACCAAGGCCTTCGACACCATCCCCCACTCTGGAATCACAGATAAACTTACAAAGCTGGGCATTAATCTCTTTGTCACTCAATGGGTTGTCAACTGGCTTACTGACATAACCCACACTGTAAAAGTAGCCGACTCCAAATCCAGCTCCAGACAAGTGACAAGTGGAGTACCTCAGTTCAGTCCTGGGACCGCTCTAAAACACATGCCCAAAATAATAATATTATTGTTATGTATGACTATGGTTCCATATTAAGATATTTTGTTGAATTACCTATTCTGTTGGCTTTATGCCATAACTGTTACTGGTATCCTGTTAATATACTGACTGATCTGTTATTTATTGCTGTGTTTCAAATCATATGCACTTTCAAATGTTCTGGCATGCTGTTATTTCTAACAATGGTTTTGTTCACAACTCACCTATGTTTATTGCTTTACCTCCATACCCACACACATCTGGGTTGGCCGGTTACCGGTGATCCACCTACCCTACCTCAGCCGGCCGCAGCACCAGGTACCAGCTCATCTGGGACCCAAGCCGGTGGTACCCCCTCTGCTGGCCCTGCACCACTTTCTGGTGGAACCTCCTCAGTGGATGGGGATGAAGGGTGGGTTTTCACCCAGGAACAACTACTGGCCATGGTGCACAGGATTGTGTATCGCAGTTATGAATGCATGTGCTGGATTGAGGGCAGACTGGACAACCTGGTGGGGCCTGAGGGCTATGGCACCTAGGCTCCAGCACAGCCACCTTTGAGGCAGTGAAGGAGCAGTGTTGACTGCCCATGGGTGAGGATCTCAATCAGGCTGCTGCCACCTGGAGGCACATGCACCTCTGATTCCACAACACCCTCCCCATCAAATTTGCTTACACCCCTCATGTGTCACACACCACCCTGTATATGTCTTATCTGTCTGCAAATGCAACCTCTCCTATCCAACTTACCTCCCCACATATACCTATATCTTTCCCCTAACATTCCACTCTCTTCTTAAAAAAATGAGCACCTGTCCAACAAAAAAAAAATATCGCCCCATACATAGCTCTCCATTTTGCACACATGTCCTCTGGACACAAGTAATTATTACATTAATTAATAAACACATTATGTTGCCCTCACCCCTCCCTCTTAGGTGTGAGGCTCCAAATTCCAAATTCTGTGAAACATGCACAGCTGTTGCTGCACAATAAATGGAAAGCTATGGTCCTTTCCAACACCCTTCCTGCACAACCTTACCTGCCTTTCAGTATGTTTCCCCCCTGCTTGCCCCCATTTCACCATTTTCATATCACCTCCTTTTTTTGTTAGCACAGGTTTAAGTGGAGATAAACCATGTGCCACTCAAACCTGTGCAAACCCCCTTAAAACTGCCTTAATTATTTAATGTGCTTCTGACAGTGTTAGACACATCTGCAAAATAATCTCCCCTGCCACATCTCAAATCCAGGTCATTGTCAACTACAGCACAGTGCATTAGTCCACTAAGCCACATACCTCTGAATTAAAACTGATGTTTCGAGCAACATATACTGATTGCCACTGACACACTGCAAGTACATGCATTGGGAAAATGGCAGTGTACTTGCAACTGTGATGCAGACACTACACAAATATTCAGCCAGCTAAATAATAATGGCAGTAGATGCGGTCTGGGATAGCAGGTATATCTGTCAATTGTACAGACTGTTGCAGAATGTCCACAGTTTTGCCCACTAGTTTTGGTATAGTGGTCCAAAAAAACATGTCTGTCTGCTAAAGTAGTGGCAAGTCATTAAGGATGGAGGTTAGAAAACCATGACAGACATTTGAGTGTCACACATCATACCCATCACAAAACACATGCTAATGCAAATCCTGTCACAGACTGTATGCATGCACATATATCTTGCAAATATACCTACTGCAGAGCCGACTTAGTAGCTCAGTCTGTTAAATGCTTTGCATATAGTGCATTTTGCCACCCACAGTCCTGGGTTTGACTCCAGTGTGTTGCACTTCAATTACATTCTTGTGAAAACAACAAATAATGACTGAGTCATGCAATTTTAACCAAAACAAGTTGCTGCTACTGAATTAACTGCTACCCATGTTTGCAAGTCAAAGGCCTGTAGATAGGGACACATTGCACATATTGGTATAGCCTACCTATATGTTGCCTACTAGTCTCTGTTTGGCACTGTTACATAACATATGCACCTTAAGCACATGCCTTGACTGGACTGTTATGGGTGTGCTGGATCTGCTGTAATGACAGAGCCGACACTGCTCCCTCAGTGACACATACATCTTGCTATCCTCCAAAGTGTTCACACTCCCCCCTAGGTGTCCTAGGCTGCAGTAGCAGCTGCAGCCTGCAACATATGCAGCTGTGTGCTAAGCTACCTGCTACAGCCCTACCATACCTCACAACCTCATAGAACAAGGGATCCAGACAACACCCATACATAAAGGGGATGGGAGGGCAAAGGTCAAGTGGCAGGGACATGTTTCACAGTTTTCCCCTACAAACATAGTAAGCTGAAAGACCAGCAGCTAATGCAGGAGTATGCATATTCTGACAGGTATGACATCTGACACTCACATGTCTTTTCCCTGTTACTGGATCTCATCCCACAATGTTTAACACTGAACTGCCAGATAATCACAATGTCATTTGACAATGGCCAAACATAGCATGCAAAACTGTGGACATACCTCATAAATCTCAACAGTGGACAGTATTTTTACCTATCCTCTGTGATGGTGTAGTCTCCACACCTCAGTAATGTACATCCCAAAGACTAAGAAATGAGCCATGGCCTACATGAAAGCCTTAAATATTGCACTGTGGTGCCATTTCATTGGTTAATGAAAGTGCAACTCAACTGTTCTGGATGCAAATAGCAAGTCTGAGCCATGGATTGGTGCACAGGAAATTACCTTTTAATGATCATTATATACAAAAGGCAAGTAACTGCCTATAGGAAACAGGTCTGTAACTTGCTTTATCAAGACAGACTGTGATTAAGCAAGCATTTTTCTTGAGGATTTGTTCAAAAAAGGAGTACTTCACTCTACCAGGTATGTAATACAAGTTCCCATATAATGGGATGCAGATGGGAAGATGTAGTTATGGGGAATAGGGATTACAACAGTAGGCCTACAGTACATCTCTGGGAATGACATGGTGATACTCTGCTGTCCAACAGCTACAGGCATGCCTCTCAACTGTCTGCTGTGAATTAAATCACAGTTGTGGCCCTCTCACTCCCTCCTACAATGGTCAGCTCCTACATGAATGCTACTAGATTAGGTGTTAGACATATTTACAGTAAATAAGGGCGGACACAGCTGTCATATCACATGATGTACTATCATTCAGCTCCTCTCAGTCTGTGAATGTCACACATGAATAGTTCATACATTGTAAAGGTGCCCTGACTGTCCCTTATGTACTCTGGCTAGGTCACTGTTTTGCTGATATTCACATCTCATCACTTGAGAACTATGGATAACATACCTGACATCCCCCTGGAGCAGGAATTCAGGTCATAGCTATTATTAGTGGGGGTATACAGGCCCATCGTCAGCAACACAGTGTACATACTGGCCGTACAAAGTAAGATTATGAATAGGGTAACAGTTATTACTTTAGCATAAATGCTTTTTAAGGTTTCTGGCATGTGCCAGCCAGATTCTCTATATTCTGAGAACAACCATTAATTATTGCCCAGCCGTTTGCCAGACATATACATGTTTGTGCCAAAAGGACCAAAGGACCACATATGTCAGACACATGTACACCTTTCACAAACATCTGTGTACTGGAGAAATATGATGCCTACAGAGAAGATATCCTACAGCAGGTTTGCATTGCTGTCTGTCACTGTGGCACACTAATGTTTTTGGACTGTGACCATATACTTGTAATAACACACACCTATTTTTCTGACAGTGGCTGTATGACATAGTAGTGGGACTTTGCCCAGAGGGGACATACCACATTAGATGGCATTGATGGGTGTGGAGGCATACAGCACACTGTCACATGGCACACATGGACATAACCAGTACTTCTACTGTGTTGGTGATAACTACATACATAGTGTGCTGATAGATTGTGGAGTATGATGTGGGAGGTAACAGTGAATAGTGCAGGCCAATTTGGATATGCAAGGTCTGTACATAGTGGATATCAACTTATCTGGTCCTGTGATGTGTTCCCTTCTTGTTGTCTTTCAGAAAGGATGTATCAAAGGAGGTACCCACCATTTTCAGATGCTGAAAACAATGTTATCCTGGATGGCCTCAGACTGCATCATAGCATTCTTCTGTCCAGGAGTCGCCAGTATTGTGAACAATGTGCAGCACTGTGGGATGACCTCATCACAGCATTCAACCAAGTAGGGCTACAGGGCAGAACCTATGAGCAGATCCGACACCAGGCAACAGATATGGTCAATGCTGCATGCCAAAGGGCTGCCGCTGTGACCAAGGACTATGCTGCTACCAGTGGAGGGCCTGCAGCAGAACAACCACTATCAGCCACAGAAGAATTCCTGATGAACCTGGGATCCTCCACCAGCTTCCAAGCATCTATCACCCTATACATCATGGAGGTGGGTGATGCAGCATCCACCGCAGAGGAGCATCCAGGTAAGCTTCCCGTGTTCATCATTGAAATACTATATCAGTCATTGTGGGAGCCTCTGCAGTCCAGTACATGGGTGTCAGGTCTATCTGCATTGGGGGGTGGTGGTTGGTTTTAATGCACTGTTGTGCACACGTACTCAGAATGTCAGCAATGTAAGCAGTATCACATTAGCTACTGTACATGTTGATATGTGCCTATATTACCCTGTAACAATGCCACATTTGTTATAGCTGACAATACCTCTCCCTCACATTTCCATAGGTACGTTAGGAGTGGCCAGAGTCCAAGGTCCTGTACCTGCTAAGTGTGATACTGTTGTTTTACAGATCAGATATAGCCTACGAATGTTAAGGGATTCTATTTTGCTCTAGACATAACTGTTAATCTTAGCCAGAGTACAATACCTGCATGTTCAATTTCAGAGGGGTACACTGAAGTGTATGGAATCACAGTTGTGCATTTTCAGGAGCAGTAACACATGTGCACTTATTTTTGAGAAGGTCTATGCAGTCTGCTATACAGGAGGCAATCACTTACAGATGCCTGTTCACACACAATATGGAGATGGTACATACCTGAGGCAGTGATACTATAACTGGCATAGTATGCTCAAGATGGATGCATTGTTTTACATGTAGGTCTATCACATACACTGACATATTGCCTATCTCACAGGTATATAGTACTGACAACACTAACCAGACATAGCTGCAGAGTATGTTATAAAGGGCCTGTCTTGTCTGTGTATGTTGTAGTCTGCTTGTGTGTTGTGCATGGAATCAAAAATGAGATGTGATATGTGTAATACAGTTGTGACTCCTCACATGTATATGTGTGTGTGTGTGTGTGTGTGTGTGTGTGTGTGTGTGTGTGTGTGTGTGTGTGTGTGTGTGTGTGTGTGTGTGTGAATTACCATATATGATAGTGCAGTTAGTAATGCATTTATTTTGTCTTTCTCCTCACGGATGAATGTGAGGATTGGAGTCCGTCCCCCTCACAACTTGATGTCAGTGTCTCATTGGACTGTGATGATAATGATGGCAATAGTGAGGCACAGGTGGGGTTGTTGGTGGCTGAATCTACCCCATGGCTTGACATCCCACTTCCTCCCCACATTGTCTCTGCACACAGTTAGCATGCCCACACATACCCAGTCCCCTGTGGCCACAGATATTGGACAGTTAGAGTGTGGCAACATCGAACAGGAGAGAGTGGTAACTATGGCATCAGTGAGTATAGACACTAGCCATAGCCACAGAGCTGGTGAGGTCCACACAGGTAGATTAACAGGGTGCTTGAAGGAGGACTGCTGCCTATCTACCACCTGTCACAGATCTCATATCATGGTTCACTCAGTGCATGTTTTGGTCCATCACAGAGGCACAGACACATTCCAAATACAACACCAGATGGATGCTCATGATCATGGGTGCATCACAGCCTGACTCCCTCCACCACATTGGTGATGCCATTTATCATTTCACTGATGTAGTGGACAGATGGTGGGGTGAGACATTGTCAGTCCTTGACTGCACATTGTCCGTGCTGGAACATCTGGTGGGAGTAGGGCATCAGGCACATGGATGTAGGTCAGCAACAGCATCTGCTGAGAGTTCATGTGGCCATGTGCACTCACATTCCTGTAGTGGCAGTACCTCCAGCACTACAGAAGGGAATGTGTTGTTAACACCATGATGTGGCAAGCCATGGGCATGTTGTCCTGGGAGGTCCCATGAGGGACAGGGGCCCAGCAGACACCAGTCACCATCAGCTACTTGCACCGCATCTGACCCTGGGCATGGTGGTGCCAATGCCATTCCTGGCAGAGGCAGGTCCCATGTTCATGGCCAGAGATGGTGAACTCTCCACTCTGCCATGTACGTTCCACAGCTGTCCAACATACCAATGTGTAGGGCTAGCGCCTGTCTTGACTGTATACATGCACACACTCAAACATCACTGTCACATGCAGGTCACCAACAGACACACATAGCACCTCTCCATAGCCCAGCTGACCAGCAACCTTTCCTGACCCACACACAAGCTGTCAACTGTTTGGCACTGCCTAGACCTCTGGCACCCCCACACCATACCCTGTACATGTGTTGATATCTATGTCACATCCCTACCATCCATACCATCAATGCAGGGGCATACAAATATGTGTCTGATGCACAGGGTGACTGTATTACATTAGGTGTAGTTTTGTAGTGACGTAGTGTTATGCCATGACGGGTGGTATATGCTGGCATGTGTCATGAGTACGCATCAAAGTTTGTGTACCTTTGTTGCATGATGTTATATTGGCAGTATTGTTGCAAAATGACAAGTGTATCTCAGAACTCTGTATGTTTCTGTTCCAGGGGTCTGACTGGCTAAGCTATAGAGACTTATTGCCAATACAGCAGCTCAGGATGGCATGGCAGCACATCAGAAATATGATATAAGCAAGGTATGGCTGTGTACATGCATGGTTACCTAGGTACATATGTGTAGAACAGTGTGTCAGGGACAATGAGGGAAGACAGTGTAATCTTGCATGCATACCCTGTGTCAAGGTCTGCTACCCATGATACATGTCAACTGGGTGTTCTGTACATACAAACATAGGAGGTGGCAGATAGCATTTATGTCTAGGTAGATGTGGGCTATTTAGGAGCAGCAGTTTGTCACAGGCCAGTAAATTGCATGACAATTGCACACCCATATAGCCATATGTGTACTGCTGCATGGGAAAATATTTTTGCACTCACACAGTTGCCTTTAGTCATATTAGAACCCCTGCCTATCTATTATTATACATTGTAGCACTAAGTATATATCACATATACCATGCAGCTTATGTGTTTTGAGATTGTCAGCCAGTGCTGTTAAGGTGGATGACATCAGCAGGCAATGTGCAGGAGGCTAATGGGGAGGCTGGCAAGGCACAAGGCCTAAAAATGTATAACCACTGCACAGAGATAGATGAGAAAGGCAGACTGCTGCAAGGGGATATATTTACATTTACACACATAAGCGGGCACGCATGCCCGCACACACACACACCTATCTATTATTATACACTGCAGCACTAAGTAATTATTGCATGCACAGTGGAGCTTATCTGTTTTGAAATTATCAGCCAGTGCTTTTAAGGTGGATGACATCAGCAGGTGTTGATGTGGTCAATGCTGTGGAGGATGGGATTAACAGGGCCATAAAATGATTGACCATTGCACAGACATAGGCCGGAAGGGCATGTCTGTACTGTTGTAAAGAAAATATCTACACACACACACACACACACACACACACACACACACACACACACACACACACACACACACAGTGACTAATGTGAGATTAGAACCCCTACCTACCTATTATTGCACACTATAGCTCACAGTACTAATTGCACACACCACCAGTTACATCTGGTAAACATGTCACTGCAGCCACAGTACTTGTAGGCTATGCAATGTGGCCTTATCTAGCACAGCCTGTGTGACCTGAAGAGTAAACCTACTTGATGCTATTATTGTATCCAGTGTCGTAGCAGTGGGGTACCTGTTAATACCACTACTATGTGTGTACAGTTACCAGTATCACCATTCCTGGCTAGGTGCAGTTTGCTAGTTGGACAATTGACTAGAGATAATATGGCCTGTCCAGGTCCTGCATTGAAGCCATTGCACATTACAACAGCTGCTTACCACTGTCTGTCTACAGGATGACATTCCATAATCACAGAGTTCTGTGGATGGGTGGATTATGTCATTAAGTGGCCTTGGTGTTTTACCATCAGACAATGGTTGTGTGTGTAGGTGCAGATAACCCCAGCATTTTGCATGTAGGTGTGGACATTCGTGCATCCCCATACACATATACACTATATACTGTATATATATATATATATATATATATATATATATATATATATATATATATATATATATCAATTTTGTGCAATGGTCAATACTTAGTACCTCATTACACTTCTCTCTCCAATGTGTCTGCTATGCATTTGCACAATTTTCTACAAACAAAAAAATGTTATTTGTTAACCTATTGAACTATATCAATGTAAAATTGTTACTTAGCTTCTTTTTAATGCAATTTTAACTTTATGCATGTATCCCAACATATGTGAATCATTTTGCTATAACTGCTATTATATCAATATTGTTTAAAATTGTACTTGTTTTAAAATGTATTACTGGAGCTTTTCTCCTCGGGTCTCTGCTGAAAATAGGCCACAAGCCCAGTTGGACAAACCCGGTTAACAAATGTCAATAAATAAATAAATAAATATTATATATATATATATATATATATATATATATATATATATATATATATATATATATATATATATAACAGGGATGCCAACATAGGTGTAGCTGTATGTGTGCATTATGTATTATCTAGATATATGTGGAGGGTCTACATCACTCTACACATTTATGTAGCTATATATATATATATATATATATATATATATGTGTGTGTGTGTGTGTGTACGTATATACACATATATATATATATATATATATATACATATATATATATATATATATATATATATATATATATATATATATGTAGGTTAATCATGTCTGAGGGGGATAGGGAGAGTCAGATACTTATACATAGCTGTATGTATGCACAGACATATTTTCACATATCAGTTCTTTAGGCAGATGAGGCATCAGACATGGGCTCAAGTTTGTTAAGTGTAAGAGCATGCCCAGTGTGACTGTCAGTACTTACAAGCTGACTCCAGGCCAGACCTACCTGTACTCCAGTCTGGGAGTTTGTGTGCTGCAGCCAATTGGCTGCTGCACCTGATTCAGCAGTCCAGCACCTCCCTGATATTTTGTCCAAGGGATTCCCTGGCTGTGTGCTGAACATAGTATACGACGCATACTTAGCGACTGTACAGATTGTAATAGACTGTACTGAGTTTTGCATCATATGTATGGTACATTTTAAATAGCATTGTCATTTTCATGACATCAGTGGCAAATCATTATAGATTGACATTAGGAAATGATGACAGACATTTGAGTTACTTACGCCATACACATAAGGAAAGCCATGCTAATGCATGGCCTGTTATTCTCTGCACTTTCTACATTTGTCTAGCCCCTAGTTAATCCTTCTTTTTATATTTGGGTCTTTATCCCACTACTTTTCATGGCTTTGTCCAGCTTTCCTGATGTAAGTGGTTGTAGGTATGCTGTGACTGGGTACATGATGTAACACCACACACAGGGTTACAGTCTTCACACCTCTGATTGCACATGTGTTGCAGGATGTCCAGCATTCCACCCCATATATCAGCTCTGCTCTTCATACTGTTGTGTTTTTCTGGTAATATACTACTGAATGGAGCCCACTGATTTTTTGTAAGTACTGACACAATTAAGTGATGGCCTTTACATCCTGCTGCTACTCTGACTTGTTACAACCTGCTGTTATACTAGCCACCTTCTAGGTTACTCAGAGCATGTATAATGTCTATAGGTTTGGCCCTCTGTCTGTCCATTGTCTCTGGCTTTGCCCAGCTTTCTTGCAGAAACAGATTGTGACATATTGACAGTCTGTGGGACTCCTACCATAGGAGTACCTCACATGCAAAAGTTGCAGGTACAGCCAGCTTTGAACCATGAACACCATCAACCCATGTTAATGTACTTAGCCCACTGAGCCACAACAACCACCAGACAGTGAGGTTTAATTCCTCACACTATCTCCAGCAGACAGGCATACACTTTGCCACCTGCATATTGTGGAAAATAGAACATGCAGACAGGTTGCTTTGGACAGCCCTGGGATTGCGTGGTTTGCTACTATATCCTTGCAAACATACTGTTATTGGAGTTGTATGGGAACATTTCTGTGTTGGAGGCAGTGGGTTTAGCTGCCTTGTGGCCTAATGTATATTATGGGGCAGTCAGTATTGGAAAGTACATGTTGTTCCACATAGCTGTTAGTTCTCTGGAATTATCCCAGTAGCCCATTCTATTCCCTTGCATACATGCAGAAAGTCCATCTATATGCTACCATAGTCTAGTTTCCCATACATTCGTTGTAAAGGACAGTGACCTACCTTGTGAATGCAGCAGTTGAGATACCTGTGTTTCAGGGCTGACTCTGTCTGATGTGCAAAGTACACAGCCAATACATGGTAAGGTATAGGTTCTGTGGTGTCCCTGGCATACTTTTTAGTATGTATGTGAATTGGAGTAAGGTGTCAGTTTCTTGGACGCAAAGTTGTCAGTGTATGTGCTATGAATTGCCTCTTTGCCAAGCCCAGGCATACTGGGCATGCCTACATCTGCCTACAGGGACAGCCTCAGGGAGTTCCTTCTCCAATTCCCCCTGTGGGTGTGGCTGTGGGACCTTGGCACTGCTGCGGGGCTATGTGCCCCTTCCCTGTGATGATCTTGCTGCAGATGCTTCTGCAGGATCATGTTGTGTAGCATGGTACATACTGTACATACTGTGAACATCTGTGCACATGTGGCTGGAGGGTACTGCATGCTTCCACCAGATATACTGAGGCACCGGATCCATGACTTGAGCAGCCCAAACACATGCTCTGTGATGCTCCTAGTTTGTACGTGTGCCTCATTATGGCATTCTTTGATAGATGTGAGTGCATTTCTGATGTGTCTCATCATCCACAGTTCCAGTGTGCAGCCAGCATTCCCCAGTAGGTGGTCATACGGGATGTCCCCCTGGCAAACATCTGGTACAGTTGTGATGCATGACAGATATGGGAGTCATGATAACTTCCAGGGCTGCTAGCACACACATTCATGATAATGCCCTGGGCATTGCACATGACCTAGCAGTTGATGGAGTGATACCTCATGTGGTTGATGTAGACTCTACCCTCCTTAGTGGGCATTGGTTTGGTGTGGACATGTGTGCATTCTATGGTACGCAGTACCTCAGGATAGTGTGCTACGTGGTAGAAGAGTTGCATACTGCTGGCCCTCTCCTCTGGGGTGCAGGGTAAATAAATGTGCTCACTAGTATGTGTTTGCATTGCAGCCAAGGACTGGTGGAGTACCCTAGGTCCTGATGCTTGTGAGACCTCCATCATATCCCCAGTTGGTCTTTGAAAAGTACCTGTAGCTAGTATTCTAAGGACTATACATGCCTTTGTTTCCACTGGGATAGGTTCCCCTCTGTTGCCTCTGGGTCTAAGTTGAGGGTGTCAGAGCTCAGTGAATTCGTGTAGTATGCCCATGTCCACCCTGTAGTGCTCTACAATCTCCAGCTCATGTAGCTCCTAGAAGGTTAGCCTGGGCCTGGACACTCTTCTCCTTCCCAGTCTAGGCCTGTTGTCAGCATCAGCACTGACCTCAGCATCTAGCACATACAGATGTAGCAGAGCAGCAGCAGCAACTAACATTCTGTCAGTTAAAATTCCCAAGTCTTTACTCCAATGATGCAGAGTATAGAGGAAAAATCAGATTGTTGGGTGTATACATAATGTATAGTGCTCTGCTACAGATGCAGCTTGTGTAATTGGCTAAATATGATGCATTCCACCTGCCAGGTACATCACTGAGTGGTTTGAATGGCCCAGTGTAAGTGGAACAAGGGTTATCAGTAATTTATACATGATTGGCTTTCACAAGCAATTTCCTTTCTTTTTTCTTTTAACTGCCTTCTCTGCTAAACACTATGGTGCAGTGCACAAACCCATGCTGCTCGCATAAGTAATGCTTAGCAGTCAGAAGACACACCCCCATGGATGGGCATGCTCAGCAGAGTGGCATGCCATGCAAACATGCTCAAACCAGCAAAAACATGTGCCCCGAAGCTAAGGAAAGCTTAGCAGCACTGGGCGCCCCCCCACCACTAAGCTGAGTGGCAGGCTGCACAAACAGATGCCACTGAGCTCCAATGTGCTTAAACGTATGGTGACACACCACTTTTTGATGTCAGCTACATCTCCTGTGGACACCAACACAGGTCTGGGGCTGCACGGATTATATCTGCGGGCATGGTTACCCATTTTTCCTATTCAGTAGCAACAGCTCATTTACATACAGATCCCTGCACAAACATGGATACTACACTATTCCATTGCCTGCCTCCTTAGCAACCACAGATCTCTACCATTGTACATACTGCATGCAAGGCCCTATAATGCATTATTGTCACATATCTTATTTTTCATTTTTAAACTTTAAAATGTTTTTTTTTTTTTTTGTTTAACGGCATGTTTGTGTGCTGCTGCAATCTGCTCAAGCATAATATGGGTATTAAAAATATTTATTATTTTAAATTATTTCCTGTTACATTTTGGGCACATAGGGCATAGTTTTGCTCATATTTGTGCCTACTATGCAATTTATGACCTTCTACATGGGCTTTTACAGCCCCTGCTCAATTTTTATTTTTTTGTACATCGAAGTTTTGAGAGTACACTTTGGAAAACAACACAGGGTCTGGAGGACTGCCTATCTGCTTGCTGGATCACTTCAGCGCCCTCATTTGTATGAAATTCACCTGCTTATGAGGTGATATGCATGCTACAGACACTTCTGTGTCTGCACGCTTGTGCATGCCCCTCTGCTCTGTTTACTGGACCACACAGCTGCTTACTTCCATGTAAGCTCTGTGCCACTATGCCTACATGATAAATCACTCCATGTAGGCTTTATTGAATTTCCCCCATTAGTTTAATATTGAGACTAATATCTCATGAAGAATATGTCTTACATTAGGAAGTAAGATGTCATCAGCAAGCGGAAAGGATATTGTATCATCCATATTGAAAACATCACTGTGGACTGTAAAGGACTAAAGTTATTGAAGAGCGTTTGTAAAACATGAAAAATACAAAACATTTTCCATATTTACATTAGGGAAGCAAGGTGTACTATGATACTAATATATTATGGGTCAATACAAGCAGTGGGTTTTAGGAAAATTATACCAAATACACCTGGCTAAGAGAAACACAATAAATATAACTGTTTATTTGTATAGTAATGTCTCATGAATCTTAGGTTATGTTTTAGAGAGAAAGGTGACATATGCAATCTGAAGGATAAGATAGACATCTTTACTGAAAATATTACCATAGTATGTTCTGGGCTTTGTTGCTGAAACCTATATGCAAAATGTTATAAAAAATACAATATATTTTCAATATGTGCTTTAATAAATCAAATACTGGGTGTGGTGCTATCATGTTGGGGAAGCTTTTAGAAAAAAAATGTTACAAGACACAAAATTACATAATACAGGTAGACTGTATAAATACTAATATTGCTCAAGTAGTAACACTAATATCCCATGAACATTATGTAATGTATTTGTTATTTTAAATATGTGCATTAATGTACGAGAAAAGTATGACTATAGAATGAGAGAAGGATAATATAAATGTGAAATCAATTTCTAATGATTGCTATGTTGTAAGAATAAATTTTAGAAAGTTTATTCAAACAGACTGGAGGATTTAATAAACTCCATGTAGGCTTTCTGCAGAGCTTACATGGTACGTACGTGTTAGCGTGACTGTGCAAGGTGTGGGTCAATGCACACTGCATATTAATGAGGTGTGGCATGCCTAAGCTAGGTTTTGCAGCTCACAGTAGTGTTGCTGGCCATGACACCTTGTAAGCAAATGCTGATAGCAATTCCATGTAAGGCAGACCACCTATGGTATGCAGATTGCCACAGTGTTCACCAGGTTTTACAAATAGTTCTCATTCTTAGTGCAACACATCTGCACAGAAACCAACTTAATGACATGACAAATAACCAGTAATAGGGTGAAATTTGACATAGATGTCACACAGAAATATGTTATAATGCAACATTCTCAACCTATTAGAGTGAGAAATGTGGACAAAGCCATAGAAGTGGGGTGACAAAGGGTCAAAAATAGGGGCATATGTTGAATATTGCACTTCCAAACTTAGGAAGATGATAGAATATATAGGTTGTATATTAGCATAACCTTTCTGAAAAGCATGAAGATTGAAACTCAAGTGTCAGTCATCAGTTTCTGACTGCACTCTGCAATGACATGCCAATGATTTTCCAAGAAAAAAAATTATGAGGAAAATATCACAAATATGAGACAAAAACTATACATTCTGCACAGATCAGGGCAGGTGAGAGGTATGCATTCAAATGTATGTGATATTGAGTCACATCAGTCCAGAGACATTCCTAGTAATATAGCAGAAAGCCACATATTTGATAAGGAAAATATCCAGATAACTGGAAATATCTGGACAGTTGAATGGTATGAATGTGAAGTGTTTGGTCCAAACACAGTACAGGACAGTGTACGTACAGGTCAGAGACTTGTAATATCCCATTCCTGGCATACTGTACTGAAACTGTGTTAAAGATCTGCAACAGGACATGGGACAGCTATGCAAAATGATCACTCAGGGGAAGTGTGCATATTGAATCGGGGCACACAGGTGAATTGTAAGAATGAACACAGGGGATAGAGTACAGGTGAAACTCCTGCATGTACAGCAGAAGAGTACATGTCAATTGAAGAAGGTTGTAGCAACAACTCCAAGCACATATCTATATGGTACAGTATGGACTGTACAGTGAAAATGTGTTGTCTGTGACTGGAAGGATGTGTGTGTGTGATAAGCATCCTTACATGAATAATGCAGAGAACATCTTTCAGGGATCTGACATACAAGTGGGTAGGGAACATATTGGGAAGCTGTGCACATTGTTTTACCTGAATATGAGTGTACACTCAGCAGAGATCTCCAGCAAGTTGGCCACAAGTAAAGGATCATAACAAACATTGCAAGAACCAACCACAGTCATAGACAATATCAGAATACTACCACCATTAAACCCATGCCTTTGACATAACATACGTGATGTGCAGTGATAACAAATATGGTTACACACACACACACACACACACACACACACACACACACACACACACACACACACACACACACACACACACACACTTGGCTACTATTATGATACATCCACACTCTATGAGGTTACACTGTCCTGGTACTATAATATCTGCAAGAGGTGTTAGGAGGGACACTGCTATACCTGTGATAGTATGGATAATACAGGCTAGTTGCCTTGCATGCATTGTATACATCTATGGCACAATTCACACGGTCACAAATGATATATATGCCATTAATGTTTTCAAACACCTATGTATGCAGTATGTGCATAAAATGAACAGGTAGCAAACACGCATATGGTCTAACAACGCTCTAAGGTCAAGAAAACTGCATCAATAAACCCAGACAGTACCACAGGATGCCTTCTAAATAACATGAAACATGACCTATTAGGCCCCCTGGAATTACTATTTAACTGTAGCCTCCAAACATGGTTTGTACCTCATGAATAGAAAACAGCAACAGTCATCCCTCTGCACAAAGGTGGACCATCTACAAACCCTGGAAACTACAGAACCCTAAGTCTCACTAGTCTTATATGTAAAGCCATGGAAGGAATTAACAAGAGATAATCAATAGTAATATAGGTAACCTCCAGACACTGGACTTAACCCAGTTTGGGTTTGTCAAGGGCAGGTAATGCCTACTCAACCTGATGGACTTCTTTGAGAAGGTCAACAAAATCATTGATGAGGGCAAACCAGTTCACACTGCCTACATTGACATGGCCAAGGCATCTGGCACAGTACCTCACTTGGACATTGTTGACAAACTCAAGCGATTAGGTACAAACCTGTATGTCACCCGGTGGATAGCCAACTGGCTCACAGACAGGATTAGGGAAGTTAGGACTGGGAAGTCAACCTTTACAAAGAGGCCAGTCACAAGTGTAGTCCCTCAGGGAATGGTATTTGTACCACTCCTTTTTGGCAATTACTTCTCTAAAGTCAAGCCCAATGTCAATGGTCTATGGCTGACTAAACTTGCAGATGATTGCAACTTAGGAGTTGTCGTTGAATCCCACACTGACACAAATGTTCTTCAGGAAGGGCTAACAAAGACAAGCAATTGGTGTCAGAGCAATGGGCTAAAACTAAATACCAAAAAATGCATAATAGTATCATTCAGGAAGTCAGCCTCCCCTGTTAACTATCATATTGACGACATAACCCTTAGGAACACTTGTAGACAGTAATCTAGCCTTTGACCATCATGTATCTACAGTAGTGTGATAATCATTCTAAGTTGTGCAACTTATAAACAAAGGTATGGCATCTAAGTCCAAGGAAGTCATTGTTCCACTGTATCTGGCATTCATCAGACCTATCATTAAGTACAATGACCCCTTTGATATATACCTAACCAGGCATATCCAAACAATTAGAACATCCACAGATGTTCCTCAGTAACAGAATACAAGGTATATGTAAAATGTCATATGCAGACCACCTCAAGGCCCTAATCTTGTATTCTTTGTCCTACAGGCTTTTGAGGGGGCATCTGTGCCTGGCATACAGGGCATTGTCTGACCCCACTCTGATGGACCTCCTGTGTATCCGCAGAAGAAACAGCACCAGAATTATCTGTTCTAAAGACTTAAACCATGCCTGTAATATAAATAATACCCCAGGTATGCATCCCAGAGACTACCCCATGTCAGGAACAGGCTCTCCGTCCATGTAAAGCAGAGTTCCTCATTACCTCAATTCAAGTGGAACTTGGACAACTGGATGGAGAACAGGAAATTCATCCCTGGTTTAGCACCTATGTTTCTAATGGACACAGCCAACTTGTAAATGGTTAATTTCCCAGGCCCCTGTTTGTAAATGTTTCATCTCCCAAGCCCCTGGTTACACTTATCAATGTTATCAGAATTTGTAGAGATTTGGGATACATGGCTAGGCTTAAAAAGGCCCTTGTGGCCATTAGCCTAGTAAACACATACAAACCTACTTTTGTTCCTCACCATCAGACAGTCATATATATTCCCCAAAAATAATACCTATGTATGACCAATAAGCTGTGTGACAGTGCACTCTAACAAAGGTAGTACACTTCAGTTACACATCACTGAAAGATTGGTAGGGACGTACATGAAGAAAGGGTGCATTGTGCACTGTTATTGGTGTGATGAAGGCTGGGAACCATGAAGTTATTATGGCCTGTGATGTGCATGTCCTTCACATAACCAACAGTTGTGTTACATTCAATGAAGTAATCAGCACTGTGACCACATGCTGCTGGATGTACCACTTGCCATCTACACCAGGACACAGGTCACATACCTATTAGTCTAATTATAGGGTGTGATGTCCACATTATACATGGGTGGTGTGTCTGTTTCCTGATTCAACAAATCCTTCCATGTGTTTTGTCAATGCAGGTGTTGTCACAGTTGTAGGAGCAGTCTCTGCTATGTGTTGATACTGTCTATATTATACTAATATCACAGCTGCAGTCAATGATTGCCCACAAGCTGTAGTCCTTCATGCAGCTGTTTGGACACAGCATCTGTATGTCATCTGTGATATCCATCACTTAACTAATAGGCAGGAAAAGGCCTAGCAGACACCCCTGATGTACTGGCCAGATCACTGGACCTCAGATAAATGTCACATCATACATTTCAGCATAGAGAGATGCCACATATGTCATACACTGGTCTACCCATTTGGTGATATAGCTGTTCATAGCCACATATGACAGTGTTGATTGAATATCTCAGTGTGGACCATTGTCAAATGCCTTGACCTGTTCAAGTTCCACATGAATATACTATTATCATCATCATATATGCCCACACACACACACACACACACACACACACACACACACACACACACACACACACACACACACACACACACTTGACTGCAGTGAAAATAGAACCCCTACCTTAGTACACATACTACAGAACTCAGTACTTTAAACAAGCACCACAGCACAAGTCTGACTTGGAGTATGTGAGACAACACTTTATAGTTGATGACATGAGCAGTGTCTGTTGAGGAGAAGAAAATGGTGCCCACATGTTGGTTTAAAATGGTCTCTGCAATATCAAGCAACAGCTCACACACATACACACACACACAGTTGGCTGCAGTGAGAATAGAACTCCTTACCAGTCTATGTACACAGACTACAGAGCACAGTACCTCATACATGTGTCACAACTGAAGTCCAACTTGAAGTGTGTCAGACATCATTTTATAGCTAATGATCACTATAGCCTGTTGAGGAGAAGATAACAATTTCCCACAGGCTGGTGTAAAATGCTCTCTGTAATGTTAAGCAACAGCTCACACACGCACACACACACACACACACACACACACACACACACACACACACACACACACACACACACACACACACACACACACACACACACACACACTTGAACGCAGGGAGAATAGAATCCCTACCTATGTACACAGACTACAGAACAAAGTACTTAAGGCAAGTGCCACAGCTCAATTGTTATTTATACAGGAGTTAAGGTGAACCTCAGCAGGCCATGTGGGAGAAAAGAGGCTGGTTGGCCTGTATGAAATGAAGGTTTTAGGGATGAGCAAGTATCAAAATACTGGCAATCAATGCAAGTGAAGAAGTAACTGCAGGATACGCTCATCTGCTCTGTTGTCTAGACACACACTTGACTGCAGTGAAAACAGAACCCTTACTTGTCTAAGTACTGGACTACAGGACACAGTACTTAACATAAGTGCCATGGCACAAGTCTGATTTATACAACAGTGCAGATGAACTTACAGTAGATGATGTCAGCAAGCCATGTGGGATACAAGATGTTGGGAAGCCTCTATGAACTGGATATGTAGGCATGAGCAAGTATAAAAATACTGGCAATCCATGTAATTTTAGAAGTAACTGTAGGAAACACACATGTACTCTGCTGTCTATACACACACACACACACACACACACACACACACACACACACACACACACACACACACTTGACTGCAGTGAAAATAGAACTCCTACCTATCTAAGTACACAGACTACAAAACACAGTATGTTACACAAGTGCCATGGCACAAGTCTGATTTATACAGGAGTGCAGGTGAACTTATAGGAGATGACATCAGCAGGTCATGTGGGGAACAAGAGTTTGGGAGGTCTGAATGAAATGGATGTAAAGGTATGAGCAAGTATCAAAATGTTGGCAATCCATGTCACTGGAAAAGTAACAGTAGAATACATACATCTGCTCTGCTGTCTAGACCTAGACACACACACACACACACACACACACACACACACACACACACACACACACACACACACACACACACACACACGCATACACACACAATTGACTGCAGTGAGAACAGAATCCCTACCTATCTTAGCACACAGACTATAGAACATACCATGTTATACAAGTGCCATGGCACAACTGTATACAAGAGTGCAGGTGAACTTATAGTAAATGGCATAAGCAGATCATGTGGGTGTCAACAGGTTGTGAGGCCTGCAAAGGCACATAGATTCAAAGGTTCATATGACACTACTAGCCTAATAGCACTAGGGTGTTTAGAAGCCTAGCTGTGTAAAAACACAAGTGCTGTTACTGAACATAGTTGGATAATTGTTTTTAGCAGAGTGTGTTTGTGAGCAGTACCATCTGGCCCTGTCCATAAGGGACATAGATGCCATCCCAGAGGTGACTTTACAATCATCCAACCAGTAGTCACGTTTTCACTTGAACAGAGCAGCCATAGGTTACCTCTCAGCAACCTCCATGATGCCGAGTATAGTGACAGGTATTTCAGTCTTTCCATGTATGTCATGTTTGGAGACCTTGGAGTCTCCCAGGCACAACTCTGCATTCTCTCTAATTGCTGCAGGTGACTGGTGAGGCACAGAGAGATGTGAGCATTGCACTCTATTATTGGTGTGATAAGTGTAAAATACAGCAGAGTTATGACTACTCTGGTCCATATGTATGATATGCACAATGTACATTGTGTGTTTGTCACCACTACAGACACATAGTTATAAAAATGTAGATTGCTATCTATATGTGTTTCCAAGTCTCACAACACTGTGTTTGAGCTTTGGGAGTGCTATGTATATCATAATTTGCAGGGGTATGTCATTGAAAAAGGTGACAAAGAGTCACTGTATGCTTAAAGTTCAGTCCATGAGTTTGTCACCAAACATCAGTCTGTGTCAGCCTCTACTGTAATATGTTACCATCACTGGGAGACTCTATATGCATGTGTCCAGTTAACAGTCATGTGCAAACTTGGCAAACAATGGGACATCTACTGTTGTCTGTGCTTCAGGAAAGAATTTCCCAAACAGTTGAGGGTCCAGCACAGATCCTTGTGATATTTCACTGGTAAGTGGGCTAGTGGTAGAGGTGCAGTCCCCAACTTTGAGGGTGCGTGTTCTACTCTTGAGCCAGCTGGCACTCCATCTGGTACTGCATGACCTATTTCCTTGATGGGAGATCTTCACTATGAGGCATGAATAAGGTATTGTGTCAAAGACCTTCGATAACTCAATAGAGGCAGTATGTCATGTTATCCCTCATCCAGGTCTTTGGGGTCAGTATCCAAGAAGTCCAAAAGGGGCAATAAGCAGGATCTACTGCTGACAAAACAAACATGGGTAGGGACAAGTGTGTTGAAGGTCACCTATGTCTCTGTGGATATGGTCTATGCTGATTCTTGCAGTAGCCTTGCAGGTAAGGAATTTTAGGTGTACGGGTCAATAGTTGTGGTTCTGCATGTTACCAGATTGATGTGCATTTCATAGCATACAATATTTGCTATTTCACTTTGTAGTGTGGTTGACATATGTGTGGTAAAAGTACTGCGATTCCACAGCTGTAGGGCTTGGGGGTGCCAACACATGGATATATTTAAATATATGACATATAGTTAGATAGCTCCTCATTTTGTAAAGTTTCTGAATGTAATTTTGTGTCATACAAAGAAAATGGACAATAAACAGCAGTAATACAACATAATAAATACATTTACATAGTGCGATGAGCAGCGAGTTTGTGCAATGGTCAGCAAAGTGTTTAGGCTTGCAAGATACACATGTTTGCACACTGCTAAGCATTGCACAAAAGCTAGCTACATTGCTAAAGTCTAACAGTTAGTACTGAGTCTATGAAAGACACCTGCTACTTAACTGACTCTATGGCAGCACATGTTAATGCATTCATACATTCGTTTTTTGAGACATAAGGTATTAGGTTTGAATACAGATGTATGCCATACTTTAAAATACTTTTTATTACAAGGTAATAATACAATGACATGAAGTATTTATACACAATGTGTTGTTGTGTGTTGGCATAGCGCAGCAGTGTTAAGTGTCATTGCGTGAGGGTAACACACCTGCTTGCTGCCACTCACCATTGGTGAGAGATGCACATTTCTGCACAAACATGGAGCCCAAAAAAAAGTGAAGTGATCCTTTGCTTCTCTAGCATTGCTAAAGTCTGACAGTTAATACTGAGTCTCTGGAATAAACCTGCTACTTAACTGACTCTGTGGCAGTATGTGTTAATACAGTTAATGCAAAGATATATTACTTTTTGAAACCAGATGTTAATGAGTTCAAATAATACTGTATCTAATACTTTCAACTACTTTTGCATTGCCATTGCTGGGTGTTGGTGTGCAATGCTCACCATTGCCCAATAATACAAGAAAACAAAAAAGGAAGATAGGACAGTAGTGAAATGGGGAGCAAGCAGGGCTAAGAACAAATGGAAAACAATACAAAAATGTGCAGGAGGGTGGTAGGAAAGAACTACTGCTGTCCATTTCTTCAACAGCAAAACCTGATAATATATGAAGAATATTATCTGAATTTGGACTGTCATCTCCAGAGAGAGGAGTGACCACAACACAATCATGTTGTATAGCCAAGTGGACCGAATCAAGTGTGTCAAGAAGACGTGTGAAAAATGGACAGCTATGTATGGGACAATTTTTTTTTTTGTTTTTTCTGGGAGAGGTGCCCATTTTTTTTTTGAGACAGAGAGTGATGAATCTTGGGGAAGGGATGTAAGTATGTCTGGATCTGCTAAGTTAGGTAGGTGATGAAGCAATTGCGACAGACAAGACAAAAAACAAGAGAAAGGGACAGTAATGGACCAAGAGGTTGGTGGCCACAATGGATGGGGTGAGGGTGGGGACATCCAGGACCTATGGTTGTCAAGCTGGGTGACAGTGAAAATAGAGTCCTCACCTACAGGACTGTCATCACTGTCATCTCACTCAGCCACAGGCTGGAGTGTTTGATATCTCCTTCTCCTTCTCCTCCTCCTGGTCCTATGTAAAACGAGGGAGAGCAGCCCCTCATTCAGTGTAGATGTGCACCAACAGTGGCAGTTCAGTGTGGGTGAGAAACTTCACCTCTGCCACTGATCCTGGAGGAAAGCACTGGACAATCCTCTAGGGCAGAAATATCTGAGGGGGCAGATAGTGCATGGACAGCAAAAGTGGTGCTGCCAGGTTGGCTCCTAGATGTGCTGGGCAACATTGCCTAGGCCAATGGAATGGGGAAAGGCCTACCCCACTATGTTTTGGAGCATTTTGTGATGTAGTACACAGGGATGACATGCACACATTTTGACAACACATAATGTAAAATAATTTAAAAAAGAGATAAGGGGTGGAGTGAGAGAAAAAAAACAGATAATATTAGTACCTTCATATGTTATATACAAAGCATTAATACATTTATTTAACTCTATTATCTTAACCTTTACTCTTAAGACTATGACCCTTTAACAGATAACTATTACTTTTAAGACTACCAGCTCCTAACAGATGCACACTTTACTACAGATCGCAGCAAGTACTTCTTGACATGTGCATATATTGCACATATTCATGTTTCAATTAAACATATTTCAGTTTACAGCAGGGCATGCGTGCTACTGGCATAGAGCTTTTACTTTATACCTTTAAATTATGCATAATTGAAGAATTGACAGTAATGTATAGATAGGAAGTGTGGTATTTCAACCCACCACCTCTCACTAAAGTCTAATATTGTACTCTTGGTTTGTGCTACAGACTAATGCATGCATGCATGTTTTTTACAGTTAAGATATGCATGCTGAATTTGATAAAACTGTATAACAGAACTAAGAAGCTATCTGTAACTTTTAATGCTACAATAACACTTCTCTTCTACTGCATACATACCACATGCCTTCCCTATCCTCACCAATCTAGCACTATGGGTCCTAACATTGCACTCCCTATCCATGGCAGCTGTGGAAAAAAACAGAACATAATGCCATTATGAATACCTGCCTTGCCTACATTTAGCTTTTAAGCCTTGCAAGTACTCTCTGTAGTTGATACGTACACATCTGTACACATCCCACAGATGTGTACTCTCTGTAGTTGATACGTACACATCTGTGGGATGTCCTCCATCCTAAATTCTTCAATTCAAGCATTGAGTGTACCCTCTTCCTCCTCTGGAGGTAATTGTGGTGATGCCTACATTGGTCACCAGTATGGGAGATACAGGTGGCACATGTTACAGCCCAGGCAAAACTTTCCCAAGCCTCTGACTGATACTGGAACCCAGAATAGTCCCCCTGCAGCAATCTGGCACTGTGGTGTTTCACTAGGAGTCCAACAAAAATCTTGGACTCCTGGATACCCCATCTCTGAGCTCTAAATCTCACACCCTCTCCATGATGCCTGCCATGTCTACCATGGATCAAGAGTAATGGAGCTTGATGGTTTCCCACCAATTCCAGTTATCAGGTTTACTATGAGTGTGCACAATCTCTTAAAATGCTGTGCACAATGGTAAGTAGTGAGCAACAGTGGCAAGAAATTCAGTTTCAAGGTTATTTATGTAGAAGCAGTTAGGTATGTGTGCTTGACAAGTGTGAAGGCCATGGTAGTCCAGAGACCAGAAATATACTTACAGGAATATAGTACACAGCATACTCATGGTCATACATTTGATAATAAATGGATAATACAGAGATAAATAAATAACTAAATAAATAAATGACTGATGCAATAGTAATGTCTCAGCCCTCATGCATATAATTAATATTAGCTACACTATGCCAATGATATAAGTGAGAGTGACTACAGTGAAAAGTGGAACAACATTAAAAGCGTATGGAATATGCTCTATTCGAACCCAGGAAAATGCATATGACAGTCCAACACTTACCACTTTTGCTACAGGAAGATTGAAAAAACACTTGCCTATGTTGCAGTTCATTGTTATAAACTTCAATGTCACAACAGTAAAATAAAGGTTGCACACCCTTTACTTAAATCCAGGACCATCTGTACTCTAGCCTTACACTTACACCTGCTATGTAGGATTAGTTACATGACATTCCCAATCTTACTATTCATTCTTAAGGTTTCACTGTTAACTACAGCACAGCATTGCTAGATGTGATACAGTGTCTTTTTAGGCAATATTATAAGACAAAAAATAGTTATGTAAAAATATCCTCAAAAGACAAACTGGAGGTTATGCTAGTTAATGCTAGGAGTGTAAATCAGAAACTATACTCAGTGGAGGCACTACTTACTTGGGAAGATGTTAATGTTTGTGTAGTCACAGAGACATAGTTTAGGGCTGCAGACAGTAATTCAGCAATGAAAACCTGTAATACCTTATAAAAGTTCAGGCTGCAAAATGAACATGAAAGGACCAAAGGAGGAGGTGTACCCATCTTCATAAAAGACAAATACACATCAAGACTTGTTAAGCACTATTACTCCCTAGAGTTACTTGAAGTCCAACTAATCATAGGAAAGACCCCCCCCTCCCCATTATTGTTAGCTACAGGTCCACCAGCATGAACCATAAAAACCACACAGTGCCTTCCTGGACCTACTTGAGACACTCATAATACAGCCAAACAACATAGGCATGGATGACTTTAACTATCCTTCAATCAATCAGGATATGTATATGAGCTCAAACATACTTGCCTTAAGGTTCCTGCATTTTATAAACACAAATGATCTGGAGCAGTTAGTCTGCATCCCCACAAGGGGTTGTAGTGTCCTTGACCTAGTACTCAGCAACAAGGGAGATTGCTTCACCACCCTATGTGAGAGACCCTCCCAGGTAAGGTCTGACCATAAATCAATCACACACAATGTAACAACCATACCTGACCACTCTCAGAATCTAAATGATTGAAAGGTTTCTCCAAAGCAAACTATAGTCTCCTAAGCAATGGCATAAATAGTTTCAAACCTCCTGCCAACAATGACAGTAAAGACTCCTATATGGAGGTGTACACAAATGCCCTGTATACACACCTTTACATGAGTATGGACTTAGCCATGCCAGAACAGATCAAATCTTGCTCATGAATAAATTAACAGTCCTGGTGGACATCTAGTATAAATAGATTATACAACAAGAAAACAAAATTGATGTCCAGCAATTACAGGGAGAAACAGTGTCAGCTGAAGATCACCCTCCATAGCTTGAACAAGCAAATGAGATGTCTTGTAAAGTTCTCTAAAGCTAATTATGAAAGTAAATTAGCATCCATAGCTAACGATGATCACAAGGCATTCTTTAGCTATGTCTGTAATGTAAAAGGGAAGGACCAGCTTTGCACTAAATTCATAGTGGATGGTACCAGTCATACTGAACTTGTGGACATCACCAACCTGTTAGGAGACAGGTTTGGCATAAATTTCACACCTAGCAATCATACCCCAAAGCATACATGTTACCAGTTCTCTACCTATTATTTTCAAAGAACAAGTCATAACCTAACTCACCAAAGCCAAAAACACAGCCTCTATGGGAACAGATAAAATCCCAGGCTACTTACTAAATAGTGTAAAGCAAGAGTTAGTGCAACCACTGGGTATTGTCTTCAACCACAGTCTAAGTAGTGGCTTTGTCCCAGTATAGTGGAAAACGCAACTGTAATGCCCTTGCACAAATGAGGTTCCTCGACCCACCCAAGGAACTATAAACACATAAGCCTGACCAGCCTTGTCTGTAAGGCCATGGAGAGAATCATCTTGGAACTTATCAGGAGGGACATTGATGACCTTCAACTCTGGACCCAACACAGTTTGGCTTCATTAATGGCACATCATGCCTGTTAAACCTAGTGGAATTCTTCAAGAGTGTCTCCAAAGTCCTGGGTGAAGGCAAACCACTACATACTGCCTATCTCAATTTGGCCAAGGGCTTTGACATAGTTCCCCACTCAGGCATCATTGAGAATATTACCCATTTGGGGATTAACCCATACATCTTTAGATGGGTAGCCGACTTTCTCAATAACAGAAAGCATACAGTCATAGTTGGGGATTCCACCTCTGCTAGAAGACCTGTTACCAGTGTTGTTCCATAAGGGACTGTGCTGGGCATCCTACTGTTTGGAATCTATTTTTCAAAAATTCAGCCAATGACAGATGGCTTGGGGCTCACCAAGTTTGCAGATGACTGCAAGCTGGGCACAGTTATCAATTTCCCAAGTGATGTGGATGTCCTCAAAGACAGTCTCACCAAAACAAACGACTGGTGCCAGAAACATGGCCTCAAGCTGAATGCCAAAAAATGTACCATCATCCCCTTTGGGAAGAGTGATGTCCCGACATATTATCAAATTAATAACAATGTCCTACGTACACAATCAGTAATGAGGGATTTGGGCACCCAGGTTGATAGCAACCTGACTTTTGTCCACCATGTTGCTTCCATTGTACAGAAAGCTTTCTACATGGCCGAACTCATAAGCAAAGGTATCTCATCCAGGGACAAAGAGGTCATAAGATCCCTGTATTCTTTCCTTATAAGGCCAATTATTGAGTACAATGCCTCCTTCAGCATATACCTTTCAAAGCACATGCAGCAACTGGAGAGACCACAGAGGTTCCTCACTAGGAGAATCCTGGGCCTCACAGATAGGCTAAAAGCCCTGTCCCACTACTCAGTTTCATACAGACTCCTCAGAGGTGACCTCTGTCTGGCATACAAAGCAATCTCAGATCCCGCCTTGATGGGACTGCTGCATATCCACAAGTCAAGCTCCACTCAAGAAACCTGTATGTGCAAACTCAACCTGGTCTGTGATATCAATATGACTTGTTGGCAGGACAGATTTGTGTCCCAGAGAATCCCCCATCTGTGGAATAGACTACCTCTGCAAGTCAAGCAGAGTACCTCATTATCCCTTTTTAAGCCCAACCTGGATAACTGGATGGGAAACAGAAAATACATTCTTGGGATTCCACCTGTGTCCCTGCTGCACAGGAGGTCCAGGTGCTGACTTATCTAAACATGGGTTAAACTATTGGCTAGGCTTATAAGAGCATCTGGGCCAGTAGCCTAGTAACCTCCTATAATCCTATGATCCTGTAAAAGCCACAGACTTATACTTAACCTAAAAAATGCACTGTTATCCCATTCAGCAAAGAAGAAATCCCTGAAAATTACACTTTTAATAATACCCCCTATGTTCCAACCCAATGGTGATAGATTTTGGAATGCAGGTTCTTAGCAACCTCAACTTTGATCATCGTGTGTCCACAGTGGTAAGGTAGGTCTTTTACGTTGCACACCTCATAAGTAAAGGCATAGCATCCAAGACTAAGGATGTTATGAATCCACTGTACTCATCCCTCATCAGACCAATAATAGAGTACAATTCTTCCTTTTTCATGTATCTCACCAGACACCTGCAGCAGCTGAAGAGACCTAAGAGGTTTCTCACCAAGAAAATCCAGGAATTTCAACATGTGACCAACATGGACTGACTGAAGGCACTGTCACTGTAGTCTATATCATATAGACTGTTGAGAGGCAACTTGTGAATGGCCTACCAAGCATTCTCGAACCATGACTTAATAGAAATGCTGCACCTCTGCAAATCAAATGGGACAAGACTCACTCACTGTACGGACCTTAACCTAGCCTGTGACATCAATAGGACATGCTGAAGAGACAGATATGTCTCCCAGAGATTGCAACTCCTTTGGAGCAAATGAGCAAACTCCCAATTCACGTGAAACTGAGCTTCTCAATGATCCTATTTAAGTATAGCTTGGTCAGTTGGATGGGAAATCATAATTTTTTTCCGAGAGTTTCACCTGTGTCACTCTTGGACAGAGGCAACCAGTGTTAATCATGGATTCGCAAATATGGACTACATATCTTGGTCTATAAGGGGACAATGGTACAACTTGGTTAGGCTTGAAAAGGCCCTAAGGCCATTAACCAAATAACCTCCTATGAACCTATGAACCCTGGGCTATTACAGTAGTAGCCTCGTATGAACCTATGAAGCTATGAACCTATGCAGACCTGCCATCTTGTCTCACACATGGCTTTCTGATGTCATGTACTATATGTTCAGCAACAGTCTTGCAGAAGTCAGATTTGTGCCATAACTCTTGCATTCTGTAGTGTGCTCTGTGGTCTCTGCACTCAGGTAGAGGTTGTATTCTCGCTGCAGTCAACTGTGTGTGTGTGTGTGTGTGTGTGTGTGTGTGTGTGTGTGTGTGTGTGTGTGTGTGTGTGTGTGTATACATGTGAGCTCTTGCTTGACATTACAGAGAGTCTTTTACAGCTGCATGTGGGACACTGTTATCACCATATTCTCAACAAACAATGCTGATGTCATCAGCTATATCAGATTTTTGGATACACAGCCATCCCACCAGGGTATGGTCAGACACTGGCCTGCAGGCCAAACAGACATCACCTCATCCTATTACAGATTACAGTGACATGGCTTTTAGTCTATCCACAAAGATCATTGCATGGTCTGTAGGCTGGTGTTATCTTGCTGAGAAAGCTCTGTGGTCTCTCCAGCTGCTGTGTGTGTCTGGTGAGGTATATGCAAAAGAGAGCATCATACTGTATTACTACTCTGGTTAGATTTGACTACAGTGCTGTCATACAATCCTAAGATCTGAATATGATAATATGACTTATGTTGTGCACCATATGTTTGTATGGGAAAATCATTAAAGAGAGAAGTTAGAAAGTAATGATACACATTGCAGTTTCTGACTTTACATCCCTTATAAGAGCATTCACTAGAAAATTGTGAAATCATGATGGTAGCAACTGTATAAATTGCCAAGCTCAATATAAGTCATAGGTACAGAATAATAATTTATACTTGAACAGCTTAGTTTTTTTTATAGACGTTTTGTGGAAGATATATTTATTTTATGGAAAGGTACCAGGGATAGTTTTGATGAGTTTTTAGAATATTTGCACAGCACAACATCCTATTTGGAATTTAGGTATACTTACTCTTTTCTACTACTGATTTCCTAGATGTCACTATTAAGGACAGACTAGGTTTTGAAAGTAAGGTGTTTAGGGAACAATGCAAAATGAGTAATATATTGCATAAATCGAGTGTGCATCCAAGACATGTCCCTAGGAATATTGTCAAGGGGCAATTGTTGAGAGAGATGTGTCTACATAGTAATGATTTATTAGCTAGACAAGCTGTTGCTGCAGGTGAAAAACGGCTAGTCTCTAGAGGCTATTCTATGTCTGATGCCAAGGGGATGAGTGAGTTTGTGTTGTTACATAGAGATACTGTTGCTAAACCTTATTTTGATGTACATGATGTCAGTTCAGATGTTGGTCCTGTTAGACAACATCAAGATAATTTATGATTCGTTTTTACATATTCTAGTGGTACAACAGACATCTGTAATATTATCAAGAAGTATTGGCCGGTGTTACTAGCCAATGAAGAGATTAGTCAGATAGTAAGTCCCAGACTGAAGTTTGCATTTAGGAATAACAAATCTCTTAAGCGTCTGCTGTGCTATAAGAATTGTAAAACACTAAGTAATGTTATTACCTGACAACGTATAGGCACCTTTCCATGTAGAGGCTGTTCAGCTTGTACATATGTATGGAGTAGCAGTTATATTGTTTGTCCTATCACCAAACGTCATATTGATTTAAATTTTTATGCAGACTGTAAAACTGAACATGTGATTTATTATGCTGTGTGCTCTCCCTGTCAAGCTTACTATCTTAGTAAAATAAATCATAGTTTTAAGGAGAGGATACTCAAACATGTTAATTATTTCAGGAAACTGGATGAATGCAGTGCGTTAGCAAACCATTAAAGAAAAAGGTTTAGAACATAAGTTTAAGTTTACAGTCTTAGAGGTTATGACTATTAATGTAAGGGGTCTTAGAGGTTATGACTATTAATGTAATGGGGACTTTAAATCTAGAGCAGAGTGTGCAGAGTTATGCTGAATAATTCAGTTTAACCCTGACAGTTTTCCTGGTTTAAATGGCAAAATGTCTTTGAAGCCCATTTTAAGGACTAGGAAGCTGCCCCATTAGTTTTAATTGTTTATATACTGTATTTTTATTGAATGTTTTTACGTTTTGTGAGCTGAAAAGTTGTAAGCTTTTATTATAGAATTTTTATGGTATTGTATGTTTAAGAGGGTGTGTTGTTTTGCGTGAATGCTGAATGGTTATTGCTTTCTGACTGTTTGATTGTTTAAATAGTCTTCTGGCATTTTTTATCAATGGTCTGATGAAGCTACAGTTGTAGTGAAAGTGCTTACCACATTAAACTTTATTTTTTTGGTTGTATTCTTGCTGCAGTCAACTGTGTGTGTGTGTGTGTGTGTGTGTGTGTGTGTGTGTGTGTGTGTGTGTGTGTGTGTGTGTGAGCTCTTCCTTGGAGGCTTTTACAACTGCACGTGGGACACTGTTATCACCATATTCTCAACAAACAATGCTGATGTCATCAGCTATATCAGATTTTTGGATACGCAGCCATCCTAATGGGGTATGGTCAGACACTGGCCTGGAGGCCAGACAGACATCACCTCATCCTATAGCAGACAGATTACAGTGATATGGCTTTTAGTCTGTCCACATACATCATGGAATGGTTTGTAGGCCTGGTGTTATCTTGCTGAGAAAGCTCTCTGGTCTCTCCAGCTGCAGCATGTGTATGGTGAGGTATATGCAAAAGAGAGCATCATACTGTGTTACTGTTCTGATGAGATTTGACTACAGTGCTATCATACAATCCGAAGATCTGAATATGATAATGTGACTTATGTTGTGCACCATATGCTTGTATTGGAAAATCATTAAAAGAGAGAAGTTAGAAAGTAATGATACACATTGCAGTTTCTGACTTTGCATCCCTTACAAGATCATTCACTATAAACTTGTGGAATTATGATGCTAGCAGCTGTATAACGTGCCAAGCTCAATATAAGTCAAAGGTACAATGACCAGTTCAACAACACAAAAGCAGATGTACTAAGCACTAAGTTAGCTTTGCCCTCTCACCATCCGACACAGCTTTTGTATCCCTGAAATCAAAAGATAGAAAACAGGGATATGGGACAGTTATCATAATTTGCACAGGGTGTTGTGTGAGTGTGCAGGAAGCCTAGGCTGGCATAAAAGGTCAGTGAGTATGTGTGAGTAAGAAACAGAAGGCAGACATTGGGATAAAATGACAAATGGTCAGTGAGACAAAATTAATAACTGTTGTGTGTCTGTAGTGGTCCTCCAGGTGAAATGGATGTATGAGCTTCTGCATGAACACAGCCAAGCTCTGTCTAGTTCTATGTCTTGGTCTGTTGGATAGGTGTGAGCCATGCATGGTAGAGGTGTCAGTTCATCATTGTTTTCCCCAGCCATGAGAACTGGCTCTGCCAGGAGTTGCACTGGCATGTCCAAGCCCATGGTCAGATGTAGTGCAGCTACCTGAACATGACAGATGTCTGCTGGACAAGCTCTCTTCACTGAGATGCCCAGGACCATGACCCCATGGCCTTCCACATGTGGGTGTGGACAGCACAGTCACTGATTAGGCAGTGGCAGTATTGCCGCTATGGGACTATGATCATAAAAGGCCATATTGGCTGGCTGCAGATGATGTTGCTGACCTACGCCCAAGAGGATGCTGTCCCCTCACAGTAGATGTTCCATCACAGATACTGCTCCTTCCACAAAAGACATCTCTCGGTCCATCACAGACACCCCTTGTTCCAACATGTCATTCATCTGATCCAGTGAATCAGCAACATGGTGGAGGCAGTCATGAGTGTCAAACTGTGCCACACCCAGAACCCTGAACATTTGTCTAAAGCACCTATAGGAACATACCTGTGCCTCCCGGATGGCCCTAAACATATGTTGAGTGATGTGGGAAGTGACATCTGCACCATGTGGAGGAGCAACAGCAGGACCCTCCAAGCACCCCTATCAATCCTCCTGTATGGCACCTCACCCACACTTTGGCTACATCCATACTTAACAGGCACTGAAGTCATAGTAGCCGCAATTCCATGATCAATGTCCTCCCCCTCAACCTGTCCAATATCTGTTGTCTGAGTGGACTGGGTAGGCATAGGCCTACTGCCTGTGTATGATGGAAATGCAGGGGATGGCTGTATGTCAACCTCTGTGTCAGATTCATCCTCCGCACCCCCCGACTGTTCCTCAGTTTGGCCACCATCATCATCAGAGGCTGCTGATACACTGACATCAGGTGGCATAGGGCCCACACTCCCACTGTCATGATCACCTGTGATAAAAAGCAAGAAACACAGGAATGCACTATTATAGTGTAAAATAGGCTAACAAACTAACAGTGTTGCCATTATTACAGACAGGACAGCAGTACACACAACACGCCTGAGATCAAAATCACACACTAAATTATTTGGATTACCAGCTGCAGGAGACATACTGTCCTGTAGTCTAGATGGTCCTGGAAGAAGTTAATCAAGAGGTAAGGGGAACATCATCACAATTAACAGTAACACAGGGGGTAATACCTTTACCAGTTTATATGTGCATTAACACTACTTTCAACAAGAAAGTGGCTGGCAACTCCAGCCTAAGCTTCTAACTGGAGAAATCCTACCCTCCCCCAAAAAATAGACATGTGACACAGAATTAACATTCATTTCAATTGTTTACTCTATAACAGTATTCAGCCCCTCCAAAATGACACTATCAGACATAATTTTTTATTAATATAAACGTGTACACTGTTTCATACCTTAAGATTTTTTTTTAAAACAAGTTTATTAGTTTTAACATACAAAATAAATATTGTGACAATCTTATGCAAGCAATTAACATATAAACAATTATAACATTTGATAAAACAACTAAAGTATTTACAAATACATCCACTCTAAATTTAAATCAATTAATTAAACTGTAACATCTTACTAATAAACTAAGACTGTTTTAACAAGTTTTGTAAGGTATCCCATATATTATAGTAAGATGTTTTCCTAGTGGTTCTTGACTTTATTGTCATTAGTTCCATATGACACACATCAATCATAACATTTTTAAATTCATTAAATGAAGGAGGGGTATCTGAAATCCAGTTTCTGGTTATTATTTTTCTAGCCACTGCTAGAATTGACCATAGTAAGGGAAGTTTAACTTTTTTAACACTTTTAGGAACAGGAGTGTTAAATAATATAAGTGATTTAGAGACTATGAAATTATCTGTAAAAAGAGCCTGCAAAAAATCATTAATTAACATCCAATATTCCTTCAGTTTTATACAATCATAAAACATATGTGCCCAGTCAGCATTTATTTCTACAGTACATCTCTTACATATGTTATCGTTTTTGTTGATTTTTTTCATCATTAGGGGTGTATAGAAAGATCTATGTAAAAATTTCCAGGTATAAAGTCTCCAATTAATAGAAGAAGTAGTTTTATAAGCAGATTCCAATATATATTGTTTATCCTGTTGTTTTGGTAATTCACCATTAATGAAATTGAAATAATTCCAGTAATTATCTGGACTATAATAGGTTTCATCTCTAATAATTTTATGTATGTGTGAGAGCTTACCTTTATCAGAAACCTTTTGTTGTAAATTTAGTATCAAGTAGTCAATCAGTATTGTAATAGATTCTTAAACTGTTAAAGACATTAAATCAAGTTTATTCGCAAGATGTTGTCTAAAAGTCTGAATCTCTAACCAACATGTTTCTCTCAAATCAAATTCTTGCTTTAAGAAATCTAAATTTTTTACTTTATTGTATGACAGCATCTGATACCAGTACTTTAAATTATTCTGTGTGGCTAGTAGAGTTCTTTCAGAGGTGGATGATAAAAGAATACCTTGTGTATATATTATGGGAAATAAGATAAAATTCCATTCCTTATATTTAGGATGTGTATATATAAAATTACGATATCTAATAATAATATTTAATGGGTAACTAGTTATGTATTTTGGTGTAATAGATGAGGTACAAAACTCTTTAAGTAACCATAACATGGGATTGTTTATAATAGTATTTTTGTGTGTTAACGATATTTTTGTGAAGTGCATGCTAATTAATTCCCAATATTCCTTCCATTTTGCAACATATGACTGATCTATTAGTAGTGTTATAACTTTTATAATAGAAGAGATAGCGTATAGATCAAAGTTTGGAAATGCTATACCCCCTTGGGACCAACTATTAGTATGCGCCTTTAATGCAATCCTAAGTCTATGAGGTGCCCATAAGAATTTTAACATTAGTGAATTTAATTTCTTAATAATTATTTTTGTAGGTGGGAGTATTATTGATTGTATTATGTATAATATCTTCGGGAATATTATCATTTTAATGATTGTGAGTCTTTCTTCCATGGTAAAAAACATATTGTTCCAGCTATTAAAATGTGTTTGTATATTATGAAGACATTTACTATAATTATGATGTATAATGGATTTAATATCTTTAGTTAATATTATGCCTAAATAAGTTATTTGACCTGAATTGGGTATGTATTTAAGAAAATCACTAGTGAGAACATTTTTCCCAGAGTATATTGGTAATATTTTAGTTTTTTCTTCATTAAATATCAAACCTGAAATATTCTTGAAATCTGTCATCTTATCAAATAATGACTGCATAGAAGAATTTGTCCCTGTTGATGTAATTAAAACATCACCTGCAAAAAGTTGGATTTTAGATATTGTATTTTCGTCTATACTAAATCCTTCTATATCATTGCTGTTCCTAATCAAATTAGCCCAAGGCTCCATTATTAAAGTAAATAACAATGGTGAAAGTGGACATCCTTGTTTTGTGCCTTTTAATATGGGTATCTTTTGTGAGACATATGTACCAATTTTAATGTATGCCAACGCTCCTTTATATAAATGTTCAATTAAATTCACAAATGTATTAGAGAAATTTGTACATTTCAATAAGATAAACAGATAGTCCCAACTTACTGAGTAAAAGGCTGAATTTATATCAAGGCTGATGAGTGTCAAATCTTTCTTTTTTCTGTTTGCATAATCAATCAGAGTTAAAGTTCTCCTTATATTATCAAAAGTATTTCTATTTGTAATAAAGCCTGTCTGATCTATGTCTATTACACTTGGAATGATTGTCTTTAATCTATCAGCAAATATATTCGTGAACATTTTGTAATCAACGTTAAGTAGTGAAATGGGTCTATATGATGTGCATCTAGTTGGGTCTTTATTGGGTTTCAAGATTGGTGAAACAAATGTGTATTGCCAAGATGGGGGAATTATCAATTCACTTTGAGCTGACATGAAAACCTTATATATTAATGAATAGGTACTCTTAGGAAGGATTTTATAAATCTCAGGAATGATACCATCATTACCTGGCGCTTTATTTAATTTAAGTTTGTGTGATAACCTCTGTATATGAAATATTTTTATCTATTAATCCAGCCTGTTGTTTATTAAGTTTTCTGTTCATGTTTGTAATTATAAAGTTCTTTATTCTGTCTTTAGATTCCATATTAATGTTATTATGATTAATGTTATGAAATTGATTTCTAAATTCATCTAATATTTCTGATAAACTAGAAACATTCTTCTTTTTCCTTGAAGAAAATATTTCTTTGATGTGATTTTGTTTATTAAGCCTTTTCGTTTTATTTTTAAGTCTATGTAAGTATTTGGGACTTATTGAGTAAGACAAGAATTTATATTTCTCTAATGTTATTTTGACTTTGTGATTTAAAATTTCTTTGTATTTCTCATTTAATTTATTTCCTCAATGACTTTTTTGTCCATAATATTTTCCTTATTATTATGTTTATATGAGTCTAATTTGTTTTGTATGTCTAATAAATCCTTGTCCCAAGTTTTCCTTTTATTATTATACCATCTGATACTTTGTCCATATAAATAAGATTTTAGAGCATTCCAAATGTAAATAATGGAGATTTCAGGTGTAGTGTTTAAGTCCAAAAAATGTTGTACCTCTGTAATTATATAATCTTTATAATCTTTTGGTTGAGTTAGGTATGCAGGTATTCTTTTGATCTGAACGTTATGAGTAATATTTACCATAAATTCAAAAATAATTGAATTATGATCTGATATAGGGCATGAAATGATCCTAGAATTTGTTAGGTCATTTACCAGTTGGTTAGAAATAAAGATTCTGTCTATTCTCGAATAAGTTCTATGTCTGTTAGAAAAAAAGGTATATGGTAATGATTTATAATCTGTCTGATTATTAATATCATTCAAATGATATGAATTAATGAAATCCTTTAAATGTTTTGCATTAGATGTGATTTTTCTTTTCCTTATAGTAGTAGTATCTTTTTCATGTAGGATACAATTAAAATCTCCTGCTAAAATAACATCTCCTTTAGAAAATAATATAATCTTATTGAGATGGTATTTCACTGTATTAGTGCCAATTCCTGGTATCCAGTATACATTAATCAGTGTATAGATTTTCCCATTAATCTGTATTGTAACCAGGCAGAACATTCCTTTGTCATCTTTATATGACTTAATAATTTTAGGTGTGGGCATATTTTTGTTCCATAAAATAGCCACTATTCTTTTTTTCTGTGTGTGTTCTGAGCTAACCAAGATTGTATATTTATTAGTGGCTAATTTATCTATATCTTTTTTAAGAAGATGTGTTTCCTGAAGGAATATTAAGTTGGCTCTATGCAGATTAATATATCTCATTAAACTTCCCCTTTTACATGGGTTATTCAATCCATTAATGTTTAGAGAAATTCCTTTTAAAGTTACCATTTAACTTTTAAAATCATATAAAACATATAACCAGAATAGCATTTAGTAAAGTAAGTATTAATATATTTTCTCCTTTAGATATTATATTAATTATAGCTGCAATTAGTGAAAATCTTGTGAAATTTTGTGAAATTTTAACTTTTATTTGTAATGACAGTGAGTTTATAAAATGTGATGTGGATGTCAAGACTATGTACATATAACAAAAATCAGGTGAAAATATTATTCGGATTAAACAATGCATCCAGCCTGGAGTTAAAAACTCCAACTTCGAGTAGCAAATACTACTCAAGCTATCTCCCTATCCTAAGCAGCAGTACCCCAGCTGCCACCAGAATTAATTAAATACTAACTTTTTATTAACTAAAGTTAAGCTCATTATTTTGATTATCTATTATAACAGGACTTAAACAATTTATATAACAACTTCTTATTTTACAATGTAATAAATAAAAGGAAATCAATTATGTAATTAATGTAATAGATATGAAAGTTAAGAAATAGATTATTATAACATTTACACTAACTAATCTTTATGATAATATATAAGAATCTAAAATAGAACTTATAATCAATATCACTAACATGAATTATGTATATCTCATATTTGTTTACTTTAAAATTTATACAATAAATGACTCATTTTGAATCATCTTTGAGAAGTAAAAGCATTACCAACATCTTTCTTGAGAATACCTTTGTATTATCATATAAAACTTGTATAGTCATCTTAACAATGTTATGTATATCTATTCTAAATAATATATACATAATCATAAAAAGCACTCTAACAATCTTGTAAGAGAGGGAAAAGGAGAGAAAAAAAAAAGTTACCCTTTTAATTGTTTAATATAAACTTGTAGTGATAAGTTCTTACTATATGTTTATGTTCTTTTGAATTTAATAACATTTATTTTCTAAGGCTATTATGACTCAGTATATTATTTACATTAGAATATTCATATTTTTTGCCATAACAGTACTATTAGCAGTTTTAAAACTTTAAACTATATGTACTATAAGCTTCCTTCACTTACTTGTTCTTACCATTTAAATAAGAATGGTCAATTCTCAGTATATGAGATAAAAAAAACAGACTACAAAGCAATGTTAGTCATTAGTTATGCATGAATCATTATGATGAAAGCCTGCTATATCTTATACATCTACACTGCAGCTTTAAATGTATCACATGACACTTTCTTCTGAAATAAAACCATAATAATGCACATACTTATTAATCTTTGTTAAAATAAATGCATTATAATGTTATATATCATTAAATTATAAGAACCAATTTACATTTAAGTGCAGCAGCTATATAAACTTTCAGTGTCATATATATATATATATGAGTTTAGCTTCTATGCATTCTAAGTTATTTCATTTGTTTACTATGACATATTAAGACATTAAAAATCATTATAACTTTTACATTTTATAAGTTACATCTTAAATATGTGAATTATTATAAAAGAAAACTCACATTTTGTTGTAATAAAGTTCGTTTTTCATCACAATACCTCATTTTTAGCAGTTCTACTTCATGAAACTGGTTTACTTCTTGAATTTGCGTCGCGTCTGTGTGAAATCAGGGGTCAAAGTTCAAAATGGCTGCTTTCAGCTTCTCTGTGCATTTGATGAATGTTGAAGCTTTTAAATCGGCTCGAGGACACTATTCACGAGGATACCTATGACTAAAATTGTCTCTTATAACATTCTGGTGGGAATTTTAGTAAAAGTAAGTGGCAAACATTCATTTTGAATGTAAAAGGATTTGTACAGTGTAAAACCTTCTCGAAGCACTCCACAAGTCATTGCAGTCTCTATGGCAGTGATACCAAGCCTTAAGTTACTTAACATAAACATTTCTTACATTTATGTGTCCCATTTCATTTTCTCAGTCAAAGTATGTTACAAACACACATCAGTATTATCAGAACCTTATTACTTCTTAAAAAAAAAAATACATATATATTTACTTGCTGTTTCTTTTAGTAAAGTAAAACTTGAAACACATTACTTACAACTGCTTTGTTCTAGTCAACTGCAGTTATATCATAACTTATTATTTGATATTATGTGTTTAAGCAATTTAATCATATTATAATATAAAGCAATTTTATCTAAACAGCATAAATAGTTTTAAAAGAAATAATATTTATTTTCCCCTTTTTTTTCCTTCTTTTCATCCTTCCCCCCTCCCTGCCCTCCCTCCCCCTCCCATATGTGTTTAATTTAAGTAAAGTGCTATTAGTTAAAATAATGAAAGAAAGAAAGATATAACATATTACTAACCTTAGGTCTTATATTTCCAGAAGAGAAACAAGTTGATTTATATCAGGCTATTTGTTCCTCATGAAAGTTTGATTATCAATAAAACAAAAACTTCAGTTCTTGCACATTAGTATAACTTTGTACAAATCATTAAGATATTTGTGGTTTTCTTGTAAGTGCAGAAACTGTAATTAAAGAATTCAAAGAAATATAAAACATGTCATTTGTTTTTTAGTCTTTTTTGTTTCTCTGCTGTCTTCCAAGATGTACCTGTTGCCATTCTTTTTAACGAAGGACTTGCCCATTCCATATCCTCTATTTTATCTAGTATTTTATTTTTTTTAATATATACCAAAGCAGAGTCCAGGTCTTCAAATACTTTAGGGCCATCAGGTAAAAAGATTTTCAGTCTGGAAGGAAATAAAAGATGAGTTTTGAACTGTGCTTTCTTAAGTTCTCTTATTAGTGGTAAAAAAAACTTTCTTTTTGATATTACCAAAAAGGAATAGTCATTATCAAAGCGCACAGTTGCTTCATTAATTTTTATAGGTGATTTAGCCCATGCAGATTTTAATACCATCTCCTTGTCATAAGATGATAAAAATCTTACAATAACTGATCTAGGGTAATTCTTATTTGTGTTAGAAATGGATAAAGACCTGTGGGCTCTTTCAATGCCAAAAGAAAATGCCTCTGACAGATCTAAAGTTTTGGGAAGCCAAGTATTTAAAAAAGATGTAATGTTATTACCTTCTATATTTTCTGGCAGTCCAAAAATCCTTATATTGTTACATCTGGATCTGTTTTCCAAGTCATCTAGTTTGGATTGAAGGTGAGTGTTTTGTTTCAATAAAAATTCAATGTTCATTTCTTCTTCCTTAATTCTGTTGTCCATATCATTAAGTGCATCTTCTATTCCTGTAATCTGGGCTTTCTGCTGTTGTAGATCTTGGTGTAGCACATCCATTTGTTTTGTGGTTTTCTCTTTAAAATTGTCAATTTTAACATCCAGTCTGTCTATTTTAGTTGTTAGTTCCTGTATAGTTGATAGTAATGTCTGAAGCTCTTTCTTGATGATAGAATCCTGACTGTTAGCCTTGCTGGAACTCATTCTGAACAGAAGTGATGAGAGATAAATTTCCAAAAAGATTTCTGACAGGAAAATCAGTTAAATTTTCTTTCTTTTTTGGATATTATTATAAGTAATGATAATCCAAACATTTTTAGAGAGAAAGTTATTCCATTAGTTGAGTTTTGATAAAATAATTTCCTGTTAATGTAGTTATGTTGGTGGAGCTGAAGAAATCTGCTGCTATCCTGTGTTCATCCTTGGCCACGCCCCCACCTTAAGATTTTTTGAAAGCACTCTTGATTAACTTAAGCCACTCCATCCCACAGCAATGCTTATACTGAAGGATCCTAACATATCTTGGCATCATGCAAATGCCACCTCACTTATTGCTTTTCATGAAATATTAGTGTTAATACTAGAATAACGTTAGTATTACTACACTGTACTTCAAATTAGTAGTGATATTTCTTACTGTACTTAACTTACCCAACTGAGTTTAGAACCATTTTTCTTATCACACACTGCTAACATATTTACCTCCTAATATGACTGTCATAAATGCCATTTTTGATTTATTATTGGAAATATGGGAAATATGACATAATTCTTATAATCTTTTGCATATTCCATTCAGTAACTCAAGCCCTATCCATCTGACATTGATGTTTTCACTGTGGGTACTTACATATTCTGTCAAATTACAGATCCCACCTTACCTCCTAAAGCATAACTAAAGAAATGATAAAAAATAGAGATGAAGTCTGGTCATCATAACTATAACATAAAATGTAGTAGATCCAACAAAACTTCAAACCTGCAAACATAAAACACATCAACATCTCACTGAACAGTGTCAGAATCTCACTATAACAGTGAACACAGTAATTATTACTGTCCATAGAGATCCATTCGATATAACAGAAGTAAACAGAATATATTACTGTGCTGCTAAATTAATAACTGATAAAGTTCTACCACAGGAACATAGGGTAGCAAGGGAAAAGCGGGGCAACCACGAATACCATCATGGAAATATCGAATAGAGAAAACTATAAAGCAGCTAAGACAAGAAGTATCATTGTTAGAAGATTATAGAAGAGGGAACAGATCAATGAAAATATTAAGAAAGATAGATGTGATAAAAGCAGTGCACAGTATTAGAACAGACCAGGATCTATTATGCACTATTGGAGATAAACTAAAAATTACAAAACAGGTAGAAAGACTTAGAAGATAAGAAGATAAATATAAGGGAAAACAGAAAATAAATAAATTATTGATGACCCAAAATGTTTTATAGAGAATTGTGAAATAAGGTAAAAGGAAAAGACAGACCACCAAAAAGAGGAAGTAGATACATTTTGGAGCAGTATCTATGAAGACCCTGTGGAACATAACAAAGATAGAAGAAGTAAAAGAAAGAATAAGAAGTTTAAAGGTACAGGATATGACATGGGATGAAGTAACAGCCAGAGAGATTGAAACAAAGTTAAGAGAAGCCTCTAACTGGAAAACCCCAGGCCCAGATGCAGTACCTAACTTTTGGCTTAAAGTATTAACTTCTTTGCAGGATGATTTAGCCATGAGTAAGAACTATTTATATATGCACCCCAAACACACACCACACTGGTTAAGAACAGGAAAAACAATGCTCTTACTTGAGTGAACCTGCAAGCTAGCCTAAAAATTATAGACCAATAACTTGTCTTCCGACAACATATAAACTATACATGGGAATTGACACTGACAGAGTTTATAGTCATTTAGAAGAAAATTCAATTATGGCAGTAGAATAAAAGGGCAATAAAAGAAAGTCATATGGAACAAAGGACCATTTGTTGTTAAACAAAGTTATAGTGGAGAATTGTAAGAAGGGGAAGAACCTAAGTATGGCATGGATTGACTACAAAAAAGCATTTGATAGTATCCCACATTCATGGATAAAAGAGTGCTTAAAAATGTATAAGATACACCCTACACTGATTGATTACATTACAGTAACCATGAAACAGTGGCAGACCACTTTGGAATTAAACCATGATAAAGGACAGATTATTATCACAGAGATAAAACTTCAAAGGGGGATATTCCAGGGTGACTCTCTGTCACCCTTGTTATTCTGCCTTGCCATTAATCTGCTTACTTAACAGCCTAGGCCATGACTACAATTTGGCTTCTAGAAAACAACAAAGTCTAATAACTTCTCATCCTCTCTTTGTTGTTGATTTAAAATTGTATAGCTCATCAGATGAGGAACTGAAAGCACAGCTGCAGGTTGTCAAAACTTTTTCAGATTATATTGGAATGTCATTTGGTCTTGATAAATGTGCAAAAGCAACCTTTAAAAAGGGAAATTTGCAGCACCAGGAAAACATCAGTTTGGGACAAAAATGTGATATAAAAGAACTTGAGCAAGAGGGGGTGTATAAATACTTGAGAATTGATGAAGGATCAGCAATAAAACATGAACCAATGTGAATAAGGCTTAGTAAGGAGTACGTTAGAAGACTTAAATTAATCCTGAAAACAGCATTGACACCTAGGAACAAGATCCAAGCTATAAATCAATTTGCTCTTCCTGTCCTAACTTATAGTTTTGGAGTGACTGACTGGCCCCCAAAAGTGTTGGATAGATTGGATATCAAAACAAGAAGGATGCTTCATGCTCACCAAATGATTTATAAAAATCAGTGTATACCAAGATTATATATCCCCCATTCTGAAGGAGGGATAGGCCTTTTTGAAATTGATTACATGCATAGATCTGCAATCGTGGGACTCTACACATATCTATTGACCTCACAAGATCCAAATGTGGTGAAAGTTTTGAAACATGAGGAGAATAAATCTAAGAGGACATCTCTGCTTAATTTAGCGGAAGCATATCGATGTCAAGCAGGAATGGAAATCAAACCAGAAGTGGATAAAAACCAGGCAGCAAATGAATGTGCTAAAAAAGAAAAGAATATAAGGTGAAGGATCAGATGAGAAGGCAAGAAATGTGGAAAAAATGTAAATATAGTTGCAAGTATAAAAAGCTTCTGGAAGATCCTCGTGTTGATCAAGAACAAACGCAGGAATGGTTAAGAAGAGGTGAATTTACATCAAGAAATGAAAGGTTAATATTAGCAGCCCAAGATAGTGGGCTGCGTACTCGCTGGTTTACTAAGTCCATTGAACATGTGGGAGAAACAGACATATGTAGGTTTTGTGGAACTGAGTTGGAAACAGTTACACACCTTATTGCTGGTTGCGATGCTCTAATGGCAGAGGGACTGTAAACTGAAAGGCATAATAATGTGGTGAGATTGTAACACTGGAGATTGTGCAAATATGGTTTCAAAGTGGCTGAAAAACATTGGAAACATAAGCCACAGAGAATCATAGAAAATTATGAAGTTTACATCACATGGGATCACCCAATACCAACTGTCCAAAAGATAGATGCTAGAAAACCGGACATAGTGATCCAAGAAAAGAAGACAAAAGTAGCATTGATCATTGAAATTGCCACACCTAGTGACTATAGTGTCTTGCATACAGAGAGACACAAAGTCATAAAATACCTTGATCTGCAGGCAGAAACAAGAGCTATGTTGAAGAAAGATACCCAGACAGTTCCAATAGTAGTAGGAGCAACTGGTCTTATAAAAAAAGAATTTACAATCATATTTAGATATGTTATCATTTCATGTAACACCATATGAACTGCAGAAGGAATCATGGCTGGGTACATTGCGGGTACTGCGAAGAGTGCTTTTGGCTAACATCAAAGAGTGAAATAGTACTAATTTCATGAATTTTAATCGTACTCTTACCTAGGAATTGGGCCCATTCCCGTCATGGTATTAGAAACTCAAAAGACTTGGAGAAATCAAAAAAAAAAAAAATAACAGCAACTGAAGACAAGAAAACTTACTTCCTTATGCTATAAAATGCAATCCCAAGCAGCCCACAATTGTTCTAGAAATCAGTGAGTAAATTGCTTTAGCAAGGTAGTCTGAAACAACTAACTCCATCCCTAGCCTCCACCTGAAATTCGTGCCACTAGTTTTGATACTCTCTTTATCCAAATCCTCATCAACCTCATTAACATTAATACTATAAAGATATATATGACAACTTTCATCCCCCCAAAACCAGCTTATCAGTAAAAGTAATCTCCACTTATAATAAAAAATGCTCCAAAATTAAAATTCTCATCTCTGTTTGCAGGCAACCTTCCAACAAAGTACCATAAACTTTCTGAAGAAACCATATCCCACCAAGTTTTCATTCTTTTTGTCATGAGAGTCCTGGCACAGTACATTCTAGCTATTTGAAAAATATTCCTCATCTTAACACTACATAAAGTGGGCAACTCTGGAGACTTGTCTACCACCGAGTTTTCATTCTTCCACCCTCTCAAAAGACTTTCAGAAATGCTTCCATAACCAGTTGCTCCAGTATTTCTTAGACAATGAAGTTTTATTCCCTAAACAACATGGCTTCAGACCCAGTCAAAGTATTGCTACAGAACTTTTGGACTCAAGGAATTCTATCACACTCAAAAGAAACAATGATAAAATAATCAACAGTCTATTCTTAGATCTCTCAAAAACATTCAACACTGTCTTGCAAAGTCTTCCAAAACTAAACCAGAAAAGACATTTCAGACTTAGTCCTATAGTAGTTCATTAGCTAACTTTCAAATACACGTTAAGCTTTCAATAGGATCTCCAAACTCACCTCCTTTCTACCAGTTACAGTCATTCTTAGGGTCATTATTTTCAATATCTTCATAAATGACCTCCATACAGCCTCTGATCATGCCTTGTTAGTAAAATATGCAGATGACTGGATGCTCATTTGTATAACAAAAATTCTTAACCCACTGCAAACAAAAACTCAGGAATCATTTTCCTGCATTGAGTCCTGAATAACTCCCAGCCCCTGCTAAATAACAAGAATACAAAATTACTCCTCTTTACAACCAAATTGCATAAATCAATGTCAAAGACAACAGAAAAACTAGAGCCTCATTCTACCTACTTACAACAATACATTATGCGTCACCCATATGGAGCAGTTTGCATTCCAATGTCTACTAAATAACAGCAATGCTACAACAAAATGGCAGAGTGTGTTTGTAACCTTCTCTTAAGGTTTCATTACTGCATAGCCTTCCAAAAATGTAAATGGCTGAAACAACTCAGCTACACTCAGCATCCTATCGCACAATCTGGCCTATAAACTAAGCAACTGTCTCAGTCTGAAAAGTATCCTTACACCAAACATAGCAACAAGAAGTCTATGATCTATGTACAAATCCTTGCTAAGCATACATAAATCTAACAATTCAGCAGGTGCAGCTTTATGTGGTATCAAAATTACCAGAATATGGAACCATCCCCCTCTAACCTAAGGCTCAATGATAATCTTCCCTCATTCAAAACACAGCAGAAAATCCACCTAATGGACTCATGACTGTGTCATAATAACATAGGATAATCCCAGTATTTCAATGCCCGTACTTCCCCTATTTGACCTCATCACCTATCCTGGCCACAATTAAGCCCACTGGAATTATCAAGAGTCTCCTGTGTAAATAAATTGTAAATAATAAATATTTTGTAAATAAATATATCCAATATCAACAATTCCTATATTCACTTATTCTAGTTCTACTGAAATTAACTATGCTCTCATAGAGATTTAATAAAGCCTTCACAATAATGTTCTACTGTGTGTGCATCACTCATGCACACATGGGAGCAAAAAGTTTTAGATTCAGGAAGTGCCGTATAGCAGTGCCCACCAGCAAGCAAACAAGATAAACACTGCAGCATGCTAATTACAGTATAAGCAGCTGAATTACATGCTAATTAACCAGTCTAACAGGGTGGAGCTATTTAACAAGCTATAAAGCAACACTGCAGACTCCATGCTGGTGTTCCAGTGAATTCCAAAACTTTTGGAATACAGCCATGGAAAGGAGTCTATACGGACAGAGTAAAATTAAAAGGTGTGAGATTTGTACTGAACTGACCTTAACATGTGGTGGCATTAGATACAGGATAGATGCAACAAAAGGAAAGTAACATTAGCAACATAATCATTTTTTTGTGCCATAACAGAAAATGTAGCTTTGCTCCCCCACCCTCAAATCAACAATGCACTTTTAAATAATGCAGACAGACAATAGTGTAAAAGTGTGACAATCAAAATAACTATAAAAACATTAGACTATTCATAGTTGCATGTCAGCATATGCAATATATAGTTGACAAAATGCAGGTGTAGCATGTAAAACCCAGTACTCTTCTATGCAGATATATCCCAACGTAATATCCTCTCTTCTGTGTTTAACACATAAACAATTCAGCTCCCTTTCAGTTTCCCTAGCAACATGGTGGCCATCTAGTGTAGATTTAGGGATATCAGCATGGTGAAGATGCAAATATCTGAGTTGTTTAGCTTCTGCTACATACCTACAATCAACTTCATTACTAGCTGTGTTAAGTACAAACTTGCAGTGGTAAAAGATTGTACTGCATTTTATTTCTCTATTTAATTGTTTAATTGAATATTGTGGTCTGTGTCTCTCTGTAGTTATTTATTTTTCTATTTACTTGTTTCATAGAATACTGTGGTCTCTCTCTCTCTCTCTCTGTAGTAAGTGGGGGCTATTGTGTTTCACTTCATTGATATTCAGTGTTAAACTCTTAGCCTAGAGGGTTTCTCTGTATTTATAAGTGTTAGTCACGTATCTTTGAATTTATTACTGCTCAATATCTGAGTTGTTTGGCTTCTCCTACATTCCTACAATCAACTGCATTACTAGCTGAGTTAAGTACAAACTTGCAGTGTTAAAGATTGCACTGGATATTATTGTTCTGTCTAATTGTTTCATTGAATACCGTGGTCTGTGTCTCTCTGTAGTTATTTATTTTTCTATTTAATTGTTTCATAGAATACTGTGGTCTCTCTCTCTCTCTCTCTCTCTCTCTCTCTCTCTGCAGTAAGTGGGGGCTATTGTGTTTCACTTCATTGATATTCAGTGTTAAACTCTTAGTCTAGAGGGTTTAACTGTATTTATAAGTGTTAGTCACATATCTTTGAATTTATTACTGCCCCAAATCTGAGTTGTTTGGCTTCTGCTACATACCTACAATCAACTGCATTACTAGCTGAGTTAAGTACAAACTTGCAGTGTTAAAGATTGTACTGCATTTTATTTTTCTGTCTAATTGTTTCATTGAATATTGTGGTCTGTGTCTCTCTGTAGTTATTTATTTTCAATGTAATTGTTTCATAGAATACTGTGGTCTCTCTCTCTCTCTGCAGTTAGTTTCCCTCCCTCTCTCCCTGTTTTTATTCTGGTATTAATCTTGGTGGCTTTGGAATTGCATGCCCCTCCTGTAAATTTGTGTTTGAACACTCCTCCTGGGTGTATCTCATTTGCTCACTCAACAGAGTACAGTGAGATCATATTTTGACTTCCGACACTCCTACCAGTCTCATCTGTTCAGCTCTGTGCCAGCTCTATTCCAGTCTAGTGCCACTAGCTCATTCTGCCTAATACAGAGAGAACATTTGTGAAGGGCAAGCCACTTAGGTCCTTCATTTTGAATTATCTTCTGTTTCTCCTTTCTCCCTTTCTACTTTACAAAAAAAATAAAAATTTCTAAGCTTGCTTTCTGCCTTTCCTGTAACGAGTTTACTCCAGATACATATTTGCTGTAAATAGGACTGTTTGTAAGCTTCTGAGCCCCCCCAAGCCTTTCTGTGTTGGAGGGAAGCCTTCTAGCTTATCCATGGGAGTGGTAAGCACTAGGTACACTATCTACCAAAAATGTGATTTCTGGCCCAGAAATTGTAATTTATTGACCGTTTGGGCAGTTTTTTCATCTCTTTCAACTGTCTGGTTTAAAAGCCCACATTTGCACTTGTTTCCCACATTTCCTATATCTAGTCTATCCCAGATACAGATTTGCTGTATCCAGGACTGTTTGTAAGCTTCTGAGCCCCCCAAGCCATTCTGTGTTGGAGGGAAGCCTTCTAGCTTATCAGTGGAAGTGGTAAGCACAAGGTACCCTATCTACCACAATAACGTTTCTGGCCCAGAAATTGTAGTTTATTGGCAGTTTGGGCAGTTTTTCCATCTCTTTCAACTTTCTGGTTTAAAATCCCACATTTGTGCTTGTTTCCCACCTTTCCTATAACTAGTCTAGCCCAGATACAGGTTTGCTGTATCCAGGACTGCTTGTAAGCTTCTGAGCCCCCAAAGCCTTTTTGTGTTGGAGGGAAGCATTCTAGCTTATCAATGGGAGTGGTAAGCACTAGGTAGCCTATCTACCACAAGATCTAGGTACATATTCTTAGTTTTAGCAGTTTAATTTGCTTATTCATGCTCAGAACTTGTTCAGAACTTGTTGTTAGCACTAAATAAGCTACAAAGTACTACAACACTCAATGTTCCGCTTTACCTAGAGGAAAACAGTTTTTGTACATACTTTCCTCACTTGCTTAGAGAAAAACAGCTCTTACTTGTCTAGAGGAAAGTAGGTTTTTATTCAGGCATGTCCAAGGGTCAGCTCCCAGTGTTCTCTCCTATCTGATGAATCTGGGCATCTTGGGGCAATGTAGCAATTGCCTCATGTACACAGACAACCCTCTCCTCCTACTACCCAACACCACAACCTGTGAGATATGAACTTATCTAGCCAAACTGGAGGTAAAGCTCTCTCCAACCAAGACTGAGCTTGACAGTCAAGAGAAGGTAAACAATTGTACCATACCACACTCATCACATATTCCCAATAAATCTTCACCACCAAAATCCACACATAGAAACACAAAAACTTTCACAGAGGCTCTCAATAATAATCTGCTCTAGCAACAGAGACCGCCAAAGCAGAAACGCAAGCAACCTCCACCTCCAACACAACCTAAATGACACATAGCCCACAGACTCAGTGTGCCAATAAACCACAGCCCATAAGGCTACCCAACGTACTGAACACACTAGTCCTAGGTGACTCTATAGTCAAGCACACTGATGTCCCACTCACCAGGCTAAAAAAGGAAGAGGTTACTGTCAGCTGCCTGTCGGGTGCCAGGATCCGCCACATAAGCCACACACTCAGGTCAGTCCAACACAAGTACAAATATGACTCTCCCTTTGTCCATGTTGGTGTGAACATCCTGAGATGTTCCTCCCTGGACTGCATGAAAAGAGACATGGAAGAGGTCTCCAATCTTGTACCCAGGCAGGTATGACCATAGCCCTGAGTAGCATCCTGCCATCACCCAGAATGATACCGCAGTACAAGGACAAAATGATTGACTTCAACAATTAGCTAAGTTTCTGGTGTCATTCCAAGGGGATCCAGTATCTGTCTGCCTCAGGTGAAATGGTCAACAGACCACGATGCTTTGCCAGAGATGGCCTGCACCTGTCACCCCTGGGATTACAGATACTGTCTAAGGGTCATGCCGCCCCTATATGCCTTTTTTAAGCAAGGTTCACATGACAAATTCATCACTGTCACAGGAACAGGCAAGCAAAAAACTGAGGGTAATGCTATTCAATGCTAGAAGTATACATCTCAAAATGAACTCATTCAAGGCACTCCTTAAAATGGTGAACATCGATATCTTTGCAGTGACTGAGACTTGGTTCAAGGCTCTAAAGAGCACCCCTGCATTACCAGGCTATAACTCATACCACACTTTTTGGCCATCTAACCTAGATCAGAACACCAAAGGTGGAGGTGTGTCCATATTCATTAAGGATAGCCACACCTCCAAGCTAGTTGCACAGCATAATGCATCTGAGGTTATCCAAGTACAACTAACTCTGAGCAAAACTGCAATCCAAATTGTAGCTTGATACAGGTCCCCCACCATGCCCTAGGATTCCCACTCCTCTTTTCTTGATATACTGGAAAATATCAGGGTTCAACCAAACACCCTAATAATGGGCAATTTCAACTACCCCACCATTAACTGGGAAAACTACTCATGTACCAACTCCTTTGCTCAACGCTTTCTGGAATTCATAAATTTCAATGCTTTTGATCAACTTATCCACACCCCCACCAGGGGTAACAATATCCTAGACCTAGTCATTACCAACGTGAGTGACTGGTGTTCCACAACTGAAGTCAACTCCTCATTGGTCAGATCAGACCACAAGCTAATCACCCTAGATATCCACATCCCGCCCCCACCCACCATTAAGGAAACTATGGTAAAAAATTTCTCCAAAGCCAACTTTATGCTTCTTAAGACAAATGTGGTGCACTTCATGACACTCGTGCAGATGGACAATACAGCTACAACTGCTGAATCCTACACAAATCAACTCTATAAGCACTTACACAACTGCATGGGTTGTGCTATCCCAAACAGAACCAAGACGATATCTTCCAAAAAAAGGAAGCCAATCTGGTGGTCCCCTGCCATAAACAAACTCTACAATAGAAGGAAGAAACTGTTGCAAAAGAGATTAAAATCACATGAGTGGAGGAGCTCCCTGGTCAGCCTCAGTAAGAAGCTGAGATCCCTTATAAGATCCTCTAAAGCTAGCTATGAAAACAAAATCACCACTGATTCTAAGGCAACAACAAAGCATTCTATAGCAATGTCAAGAATCTCAATGGCAGCACCCAGATCTGCTCTGAGTTACAGCACAATGCCACGAAAATTGCAGAACCAACTGATATTGCCAACATCCTGGGAGATAGGTTCAGGGCTAACTTTACCCTCCTCATCTTACCCCCTAAAGGGCCCATATCTATACAGGAAGAATGTGGAGTCCCTGTAATCACATCTATGCAGGTAAAAGCTGCACTCTCTAAAACCAAAAACACAGCATCCATGGGACTGGACAACATTCCAGGCTGCATTTTACACAAACTTCAGAACAAACTGGCTCCCAACCTAAGCACCATGTTCAATAATAGTCTCACGTCAGGCTTTGTTCCCACTAAATGGTGCACAGCAACAGTTATCCCACTCCACAAAGGGGGAGCCACCACTGATCCTGGGAACTATTGCCCTATTAGCCTGATGAGTCTCGTGTGCAAGGCCATGGAACGTATCATCATGGAACTCAGAAACAAATAGATTGGTAACCTCCAAACTCTGGACCCCACCCAGTTCGGGTTTGTGAAAGGCAGATCATGCCTTCTGAACCTGATCAACTTCTTTGAGGCAGTCACCAAAGCCATAGATGAAGGTAAGGTGGTTCACACAGCCTATCTTGACCTCGCCAAGGCTTTCAACACCATCCACAATTCTGGAATTATAGCTAAACTCACTAAACTAGGTATAAATCCCTACAACACAAGATGGGATGTCAGCTGGCTCACTGACAGAACCCACACTGTAAAAGTTGCAGACTCCAAATCTGACTTCAACCCAGTAACAAGTGGAGTACCACAGGGTTTAGTCCTGGGACCTCTCCTGTTGGGTATCTACTTCTCTGAAGTACAGGCTAACAGAGAAGACCTCTGGCAAACAAAGTTCACAGATGACTGCAAACTAGGAGCCATAGTTGAGTCCCCAACAGATGTAGACATCCTACAGAAAGGCCTCACTGAGACAGATGCCTGGTGTCAGCGGCATGGCCTCATGCACAATGCCAAAAAGTGCATTGTCATCCCCTGTGGTAAAAACTCTGTACCCATGAACTACCACATAAACGGCAGTCTACTTAACACTAAATATGTGATAAGAGACCTTGCAACCCATGTGGACAGTAGTCTCTCCTTTGATAATCACATTGCCACAGTAGTCAGGAAATCCTTCTATGTGGTACACCTCATCACAAAAGGGTTCTCATCATTGCTCCCCTCTACTCAGCACTCATTAGACCCATTAGAGAGTACAATGCCCCTTTTGGAATGTACCTCACAAGACATCTGCAGCAGCTGGAAAGGATACAAAAGTACCTCACAAAGAGGATTACTGGCCTCAAACAGATGCCCTACACTGACCATCTCAAAAACCTCCAGCTTTTCTCTGTAGCATATCACCTACTCTGAGGAGATCTCTGCCTAACATATAAAGCTATGTTAAACCCAGAGCTGTTGGACATGCTACACCTAAAGAAATCCAAATCCCTCCAAGCTACATGCTCTAGGCACCTAAACCTTGTCACCACAATAAATAGAACATGCTGGAGGGATATATTCCTGTCCCAGAGACTTCCTATGCTCTGGAACAAGCTACCCATCTATGTCAAGCAAAGTTCCTCATTAGCACTCTTCAAGAAAAATCTTGATGAGTGGATGAAAAATAGGAAATACACCCAAAGGTTCACTTCTGTGGCTCTGCTCAACCGGGGCACAGGAAATTATCTTTCCTGGGTGGCCTAAGTCAGGGAACCTTGTTGGCTAGGGTTACTTAGGCCCTTGGGCCGATAGCCCTGTACCTACATATGAACCTATGAACCTATGAGGTCTGAACTCATTAGAATTGCTGAATCAAAAACAATTGGATCAATGTAGGGATGTAAACACTGCAGACACTGTCTTAGTGTTTATGTTTAATGGATGGCAACCTTGAATGCTTACATCATTTGGGTGAGTCAGGTTAGACTTACAAAGTGTTACATGTATGTCTGGTCAAGGTTGGAAATACAAGTAAGCAGTGCACTGTTCACATTTTTGTTTCATTAACATCCAACATCCTCTTTATTTGTTGGTAAATTGCATTTTCTCTATCCGTTTTTTATTATTTTTTTGCCATTCTTTGCATGATGTAGTGTTTATCTTAGTCACGGACAATGGATGAATGAATTGCAGCTTTGCTATGCTTATCTTGTTTACGCACTATTGTGCAATGGGCAAAAGAGAGACCTTAATAATATTTAGTAAATAAGACAATGTCATGTAACCATTTCATTTTCTGCATTGCTAAAGTCTGACAGTTACAACTGAATTTGTGGAATACACTTGCTACTTAACTGACTCTGTGGCAGCAGATGCTAATGCACTTAATGCAGTTTGGGGCCAGATGGTACTGGGTTTGAAAACAGTTGTATCTAACACTTTTAAGTACTTTCATATTTCTGATGGTGCTTGTTGGTGCATGAAGTACACTTCTGTGCAAACATGGATCCCAAAAAGTAAAGGGATCCACTGCTGCAGGTACTGACTCTCTGGAATACACCTTCTACTTAACTGACTCTCTTGCAGCACATGTTAATCCAGATTCCTTTTTGGGGCCAGATGGTATTAGGTTTGAATACAACTGTATCTAATACTTTCAACTACTTTTGCATTATTGTAGCTATGCATCATGCATGATGTGCACCATCACACAATAATGCATTAAAGAAAAGAAATGGGGAAGATAGGACAATTGTGAAATATGGAGCAAGCAGGGGGAATAAAATGAATGTAATACAGGAATGTGCAGGATGGAGGTAGGAAAGAACCATCGCTATCTATTTCTTCAACAGTAAAAACTGATAATATAGCAGAATATTAGCTGAATTTAGGCTGTCACCTCCTCCAGAGAGGGGGTTACCACAACATATTCATATTGTATAGCTAATTGAACCAAATCAAGTGTGTCAAGAAGACATGTGTGTGAAATGGAGAGCTATGTATAGGACAATTTTTTTTTTTTTTTTGTGCGACAGGTGCCCAGTTTTTTTTTTTTTTTTGGAAAGGGACATAGGTATGTCTGACTCTGGTATGTTGGGTAGGTGAAGAAGCAAATGCAGACAGATGAGGCAAACAGGAGAAGAGGCAGGGATGGTGATGGACACAAGTGGTCGGGGATGGTGATGGACACAAGTGGTCAGTGGACACTATGGATGGGCTGAGGGTGGGGACATCAAGGATGCATGGTCATCAAGCTGGGTAACTGAGAATTGAGTCCTCCCTCACTGGATTGTCATCACTGTAACCTCAATCCGTGACTGGCTGGAGTGCTCAACATGTTCTTCTCCTGCTCCTGGTCCTATGAAAAATGAGGAAGAGCAGTCTCTCAATCTGGAGTAGGCATGCATCAATATTATTGTGCACAATCCTATGCACCATACCTGACAGTTCAGCATGGTTGATAAAATCGCCACCTCTGCCACTGCTCCTGGAGGGAACCACTGGGATATCTTCCAGGGCAGAACTACTTGAGGGGACAGGCAGTGCAGGGCCAGCAGATGTGTTGCCAGATTGGCTTCCAGACATTCTGGGCAATGGTGCTGGGGAGCAGATGGAACCTATGGAGCAGGCCTACCCTTCTGTGCTGTGGAGCATTTTGTAATGTGGTACACAGGGATGACATGGACACATTCTGACATACATAATAATATAAGACAACAACAAACCAAAATTAGAGCGATAAGGGTCGGGTTGACAGTAAATAAGAGATAAGATTATCACTTTCATATGTAACATACAATACATTAATACAATTATTTGACTCTGTTATTTTAAACTTTACTCTTAAGACTACCATCCCCTAACAGATGAACATTATTTTAAGACTACCAGCTCCTAACAGAGGCACACGTCACTACAGATTGCAGCAAGTACTCATTTGCATATGCATATATTGCACATATGCGTGTTCCAATTATACAGATTACAGTTTACAGCAGGGCATGTGTGCCACTGCTGTAGAGCTTTTACTTTAAAACTTTAAGTCACACATAATTTAAGAATTAACAGTATTGTATGGTTGGGAAGTATGATATCTGAAGCCACTGCCTCTGACTAAAGTCTAATATTGTACTCTTGGTTTGTGCTACAGACTAATGCATGCATACTTGTTTTTACAGCTTAGATATGCATGCTCAATTTGATACAAATGTGTAAAATTCCAAACAAGCTATTTTAACTTTTAGTGTTACAGTAGCACTACTCTTATGCTGCATATATACCACATGCCTCCCTCATCCTCACCAGTTTAGCTCCATGGGTCCTAACATTAGACTCCATGCACTCCTCTTCCATGGCAGCTTGTGGAAAAAAAACAGAACAGATTGCCATTGTGAATACCAGTCTTGTCTATAATCAGCTTCTAAGCCTTGCAAGTACTCTCAGTAGTTGATATGTATGCATCTGTGAGATGCCCTCCATCCTAATTTCCTCAATTCAAGCATTGAGGGTACCCCTCTTCCTCATCTGGAGGGCATTGTAGTTATGCCTGCATTGGTCACCATTGCAGTGATACTGGTGGCACCGGTTACAGCTTGGACCAAACTATCCCAATCCTCTGACTTATACTGGGACCCATAATAGTCCCACTGCAGCAACATGGCACTGTGGTGTTTCATTAGGAGTCCAACAAACATCTTGGACTCCTGTACACCCCATCTCTGACCCTTAAATCTCACAACCTCTCCACAATGCCTGTCATGTCTACTATGGATCAGGAGCAATGGAGCCTGATGGTTTCCTGCCAATGCCAGTTATCATGTTACTGGGAATGTGCACACTTTTTAAAAATATTGCTTACCATCATGCAAACATGGTGCTTGGGGGTGCACACTGCTGAGCAATGTGTTTGCATGATGGAACAGTGGCAAGAAATGCAATTTCAAGGTTATTTGATGTACAGGCAGTTGCAAATGTGAAAGCTATGACAGTTCAGATAGCAGAAATATAATTACACTTGCTGCCACAGGACTAGTAGGTGACATCCCCTAATGTACTGTAATCATTGTTAGGGTCTCAATGTTAACCATAGCATAACACTGCTTATTGGGTTTGTGCAATGCACAATAGTATTAATTGAATGTATCCATTTTCTATGTTTGTTTCAGGGGGGTCCAGTGTTTCAGTTTGCGTACTGCTGAACTTCATACAAATGAGATAAGCACAGTCAAACCTGACATTCTTTTTTCTCTGGTTCCTGTGTTTGTACTAATCAGTGCATCACGCAGACACTGGCTAAAAAAAGGAAAAGAAAAGAAAAAGAAAAGAAAAAGAAAAAAATGAGAAATAGTTGAAATTGGGAAAAACAATCTATGACATACACAGTAAAAATATTAGTACACATGAGGTATCTCTACATTGGTCTAGATTTCAACTCTCACTCCAATGCACTTTCAGAAAACAACAGGGGTGCTTTATCCCTCTTTGTCACACAACCAGCTTTGCAGCAAAGAACAAAAGTTCATTCTTCACACAATCAACTGCAGCAGAATGTACACTGATATCAAACCATAAACTGTTATTTGTAAATGTATTAAGTTTATTAAATTTGGACATAGTGCTTGCAGTGATCACATGACCTGTTATGATTATTGCTTGCAAATATAGAACTCTGTCTTACCTTTCTGTGTTTCTTGGTCATTCATCAGTTATATGACCAGTACTCTGAGACATGCAGTGTGTAAGCCACTCAATAGCATTAGCCTTAAAATGGGTGAGGATATTAACTGGGAATAATATGATATGCAGTTGCCAACAACTGAAGGGCAGGTTGGATGGCACAAACAAGAATAAGCTGCTTGTTTTGGGGGGGGGCAAAGTTAAGTTACTGTTATGGCACAAACAAGAATGGACTGTTCCTTTGAGAGGGAGCAAAGGTGAGTTACTGCTATGGCACAAACAAGGATATGTTGCTCTTGTTATTCTCCTTGTTTTGCATCTTGCCTGTTGTTTGATCTTGTGAGGGTTGAGAAGTCAGAAACCAAGTTGTGTACCATTACTTTCTAACTTCTCTTTTAATGATTTTCCAGTGCAAACATATGGTGCTAAACTGAGGGCATGCAATGATCTGCAGTACTTTGAGAGGCATGACTGTGTGTGTGAATCTTTGATGCCTGGGTCCTACTATTTACTAACGGACACATATAAGTCAAATAAGTCTCTGCTGTCACAAGTTAAGGTAATTTCTGTACAAATCTCCCACCATTAACTTGCATACTGTACCAAGTGATGAAGTACAAGGCTATGTCATAATATTATTAAACAATACACTCCAGGTTCAGAACTTACCTTGTAAATACAGCAGTTGCCCCAGTATTAGTTCAGGGATGACGCTGATGCAAGCAGTACACAGGCAATACATGGGGAGGTAAAGGTTGTGTGAGTTGCCTGACTTCAATGTTACTATATGTATGTGAGTAGAAGGATGACTTTAGGCCCCTAGGTGGTGAGTGAGTGTACTATGCATTGTCTCTTAGCAAATGCAAGAGGATACTTAGCATGCCTATGCTGCCTATACCCACAGCAGCTGGTGGTTCCCCTTCTGACTCCTCATCTGCCTGTGGCTGTGGTGACCTTGGCATTGGTGGTGGAATGTCGGCCTCTTCCCTCTGCTGATCCTGCTGCAGATGTTTCTTCAGGATTATGTTGGGCAGCATGGCACATACTGTGAAGATTTCAGTACATGTCCATGGATTGTACTGCAGGTCTCCCCCAGATATATCTAGGCTTCATAACTGTAACTTCAGCAGCCCAAAAACATGCTCTGTGACATTTCTGGTTTGAGCGTGTGCCTCATTATGATGTTCTTCCGTGTGTGTGTGTGTGTGTGTGTGTGTGTGTGTGTGTGTGTGTGTGTGTGTGTCTGTGTGTGTGATGGGTATCATCAGCCTCAGTTCCAGTGCATAGCCTGAATTCCCCAGTAAATGGCCCTATGGTATTTCCCCCCTAGCAAACATCTGGTACTGTTGGGAGGTATGCCAGATATGTGAGTCTTGCTAACTGCCATAGTTACCAACACACACATCAAGATGATTCCCTTTGCATTACACATGACTTGGCAGTTGATATTTTGTTAATGTAGATTCTACCCTGTTCCCCAGGTGGTGTCTTCATTTCTACATGCGTGCAATCTATAGTACTCAGTACTTCAGGGTAGGGTGCTACCAGGTAGAACTGTTGCATATTTTTGGCCCTCTCCTCAGAATTATGGGGAAGAATATATGTGCTTACTGTCATGTTGGAGCATAGCATCCAGGATGCTGATGCCTCTGACACCCCCAGCATGTCCGCTGTTGGTCTCTGAAGGGTACCGGTAGCTAATATTCTAATGGCTACACATATCTTAGTTTCCACTGGGAGGGGTTCCCCTCAGTTGCCTCTGGCTCTGAGGTGAGGGTGGCAGAGGTTCCTGTAGTGTGTCCCTGTGCACCCTGTAGCACTCTACAATATTCCTGTCATGCAGGTTGTGATAAGTCATATTTGGCCTGAAAACTCTTCCCCTTCTCAGCTTAGACCTATTGGCAGCAGCAGCACTGGCTTCAGCCTCTCTAGAACATACAAATGGAATAATGCAGAGACATCCCCTAACATTCTGTGTAGATTTTCCATGTTTGCACTGCAAATGTTTTGAAATATGCGGGAAAAACCAGCATGGAGTTTACATGGATGTTTTTATTTAGACCTTGTTGAATAGCTAACCAGATTGGTTGATTAGCATGCAATTCAACTACTTATTATGTAATTAGCATCTATGAAACACAGACAAAGGCAGATGCAATCCATTAATAATATGCACTATTATAAAAAGGCAAATGTGTAGCTAGCCACACTGATGGTGAGGAGAGTTGTACATGTTTGGAAGACTGCAAAAATCCTTTTTCTTCAGGATATATCTGTACAGAGGAGTACTAAGCTTTAGCAGCTATGCTTTCATTTTGTCACCTGCACACTGCATATGCTGAAATGTATTTAAGAATAATGTGAAGCAAAGACTTTTACACTTTTATCTGTATGCATTAGTTAGAAGTGCACTGATGGCATGTGCCTGTTTGTCAAGCCATTTCAGAGATACACATAATTTATAAAACATGAAAATGGGATACTGTCTGACAAATATGTACAAATGTGTCAGGGACAGGTTCTTTATATGTCCTTTGATAGCACCTTTAGCATTTCAAAGATGTTTTGTTAGCAAAATGGGACATTTGCCTGTTCTTTTGTGGGGGGGATGAGTTACTGTTATGGCACAAACAAGGATATGTTGCTCGTATTGCTCTCCTTGTTTTGCATTCTGCCTTTTGTTAGTATTTCACAACTCTAGACTGTTTTATGTTTCTCCAGTGGGTGATATTGACTGGCTACCTTTTCTGTTTTATCTGGAAACAGTTATTTTGTAGTTATGTGATATTTACGTGCATTATACTTCTGTTGTCTTCTAGGACACCTACAAGTATGTCACTAAGGTGTGTCAATCCATGGAGACCTCCCTTCAGTGGTGCTTTTCTCATGGAAAGGGGATGGGGAGATATGTCATGAAGGATGTGGATATGGCAGCAGATTGTCCATGATGTCAGTGCCATGGGCGGCCATAGCAGAACATATGAACTGGTGCACCACAGGGCCACTGACATGATCACATCCACAGTGGGGTGAGCAGCTGCAGTGGGCCATGACCAAATGGTTACAGGGGGATGGCTTGTTAGGGTGCAACCACCAACCCCAATGAAGAGTTCCTGGCAAATATCAGAGATCCTGACAGCTCGCAGGAAAGTACAGTACAGGATTTCCAGGATGTGGCCACAACACCTTTCAAGAAAGCAAGGACTGTTCAGATAACAAAGCCTACCTGGAAGATCCTCCTGGAATGTGCTTGCTATGCAAGCAGTGGGGGTTAAATTCAAAATAACTCTGAACACACTTGAGCAATAGAAACTCAGACACAGATTATTTGTTTGTAGTTACATCATATTATTATTATTACTAACAATACTTGAGTCTAATGTCTTAAGAACATTATGTTACGGGTAATTTGAAATAATTTATACACAATGAAAAAGTAAATGAGGAAAGTAGAGAGCTATAGTTATTAAGGGGTGTTTTGTAAAAGGTTATAAAAATATGAATTTTTCCCTTTGCAACCCACAGGAAAATAAATGCTGCTGCCTTATGCACACCATTAAGGTACATAGTTTAGCCTCTCATACTTGTCATTAAATGTGCATGGTTTTATAGATTATTAGTGCTAATACAAAATACTGTGAAATATGAGGGTCTATATTATTACAACAAAAGATGAATTGAGCAAATATATCTTGATCAACAACATATTAATCGAATTGCATTTGAGCGATTCGATGAATATGTCATAGGGCAGGGAGACGGTTATCCAACTTCACGGAGTTGCCCTTTTCATTCCGTATAGTGTGATCACAGAGTTGGTATATTTAGTTAGGGGGTGGGGGCAGAGCCCCCCACATTGGGGGGTCTGGGGGGGGAGCCCCCCACCTATTTATGATGTTTTTTTAGCGAACGGCCATGTACGTTTTTTCCCTAGGGAAAACTTTGCTTATGTGGCCATTCGCTCTTTTAAATTTTCATGCATTATGTGTCGACCTTTCCGTAGTCGCACATATGCACTTTCAGTCATATAATATAGACCCAAGTATGTATAACTTGCATTTATTGTACATTATCATAATACAGCAGTTCCTAGTTTTGTAATATATCTCTGAAAATCTTTTGAATGGATAACCAATTCCAGTGCTGACAACTTGGATCTAAGCTGAAAACTTACAGAAATAAAAGCTCTTTCTTTGATGGCAACATTACTTGTTGACAAATAAAAATGTAATTTTTCTTTCACAAATTTTTAGTATAAATTCACTGTTACCAGATATAATTTTGAACTGATACCAGTGCAAAGCAATTAGCTTTCACATCGTGCATTTTTTGTAATTCATACAATTTGTGGTATATTGAATATCATATGAGGCATACACTTAATAGATTATATAGGAGGAAACCTCTCAGGAAACAGATTATTTCCTAATGTAAAAAGACCTCAGGATACAAGGGATTAATTTAGCCTCCTGCTGCTAAGGACTGTATAATTTAACATGGGCATTTTCTGGCTTCTTTCACAAAGCACAAGGCTACCATAGGCTTCTTAAGGAGGTGCAACATCTTTATTCTTATATGGCCCATTATAACCACCATTGACACAGTTTATAACTGAGGAGTGTTGGTCACACATACAACTGACTTATTTTTTACGCCACAACAAATTTGTATATGATGTGAAAACTTGATACACATGTATAGATATAGTATATGGATAAGTTAGGGGTGTTTCATAGCTATTCTAATGCTACATATATGAACTCACATACAGAAGCACATACACACAAAAATACACACAGATGCACACACACACATACACACACACACACACACACACACACACACACACACACACACACACACACACACACACACACACACACACAAAATATTCTGGCCTTCCCAAAAACTGAAGTCCAGCATTCTTTTAAGTATCCATGTTCTTTACCACAGTACATGTTTCAACTCACCTGGAACATGCAACTGTCCCTTATCCACATGAGTTTATGGTCTAACTGACATTAAAAGTGAAAAGGGATTTCCAAACAGTATCCTCACCATTTCCTCATGCTGCCACTTCTTAGATGTTCTGTTGATATTGTCAGGAGACCAGTAGTTCCCAATAGGTGGAGGCAGAGTATTTAATTTGCAATTTGGGTTCTGTCTCCCATTATCCCCAAACAATACATGTGGGTTATGTATTGAAGCTACAAAGGAAGGTTCATCTGACACTGTGCAGGCCATTCACATCTCAATGCACCACCAAAGACCACTGTCTGCATTTTAATGCATCTTCCTTTCACCAGTCTCCTGATAGATTTTGGGAATTGTGTCCTTCTGTAACAAAACAGTGCTAGCCTCCCTTTGCTTTCTCTATTTCCTTTCCAGTTAACAAAATCAGTATTTTCAAGCATCATCTCATCATCTGCAAATTAGATCACTTGAGTAATAACCATAAACTTAGGGTCTAAATAATTGACTATTTCTGCTACTGCACTTTCTTTGGAGAAAAATAGCCATTTGCTCTTACGAATTACACGGAGAATACATTTTTACATATTAAAACTGTCACATTGCCTGTATCTGCAACACTAAAGTGTTTAACTGCTTTCCTCTCTTCTGTTTCAGGTGAAAGCAAGTCTGGGAATGAATTGTGCGAGTGCCACAGCAGCAGGCATTGCAGTCATTCTGTGTATCATCGATGCATTGTTCCAGTACCATCACTGCTCATATTACGGATACTATGGTGGTGACTATGATTACAGACGTCCAGGACTGTGCTATATACTAGATGTAAGTATCAGCTATTATTGAAGCTGCTTACTCTCTAACTACTTGAGTGGGATTCAGGGGAAGTTAAAGAAGCAGAAATATCAGAAGGACATAATCCTATAATGCCTTATAGGACATTGATAATAGCTCACTCCACTTTGCATTTCTAGAGTGGGTTTTGCAGTTACAAGTTTTACCCATCCGATATCTTTAATTTCATCCCTTTCACTAAATCATGTAAGATCTAGTTTTGGAAACAGGTCACTTGGTTAATGTTCTGTTTTGGAAATCCTGTCTATTTTACTGTTGAGTATTTTTCTTCCCTGTATCAATTTTAGAAATACATGTCTGAACCCAATTTATTCACAAGTCTTCCCCGCCCTTTGATATAGTAGAAGTGTATGATGACTGTTTTCTCTTATTTATTTATTTATTTATTTAACATTTGTTAACCAGGAAAGTCCGACTTGGAACAAAGCCAGTTTTCAGCAGAGGCCGGGGGAGAAAGGCTCCAGATGCATGCCTTTGTAGTGAGGGAGGAAACTGGAGCACCCAGAGGAAACCCACACGAATGCAGGGAGGACATGAAGACTCCACACAGAAGGCACCCCAGCTGAAAATCAAACTGGAGAACCTCTTGCTGTGAGGTGACAGTGCTACCGCTGCACCACTGCACCGTCCTCTTGTTCTCTTGTTATCTGACATCTATTTCTTTTCAAATCATAGACTTTCATGTTATTTAGTAAACTCATATGCTTGGAGTAGAAAATTCTGCCATCTTCTGCACACCTAACTATACCTACATTCACATATTTCATTTGTACCCAGTGCCAGTATCACTTCTATATGTCCACAAAACCAAATGGATTTTAACATCTGAATTGTCTATGTAAGTGTTCTATCCTTCATGACCAATTCTCTCTTAACTGTTCCCCTACAAGTCTTATCATAAAGTTAAATTCAGTATTCCCATATGTTTGACTTGACAGTTGCAGTTCTTTCCTCATGTACCTTATGATATCTTCATGTATAAATCCAGTGTACATGATATCTGGGTTAAATGTTTGTTACGTTTAGTTTAAGTATGTATAAATATGCATTGTTCATGTTGGTGCTTTCTGATATATGGAGAGTTCTTTAGAAGCTAAATATTTATAACATATAATATATAATATATATTTGTGATATATTATATTGGAAAGGCAACAATGATGAAAGAACACACAACAATATCATACTTGCTAAGGACTATAACGCATAGTTTACATATTTTAGAGTAGGGCACTTTAAATAAAAAATTGGAGTGTTGATTTATTTACTAAATGGGAATAAATTGTATTTATAAGTTATATGTGAGTAATTATATGCACTGTGAAGCTACTGTATTTAATTGAGTTTAATTATCTAATTATTCAAATGTATATAATAGTGATCTGCATGTGTGGAAAATATTCCTTGAAGGCATAAGCCGAGGTACCAGATACACCAGTAAAGCTTTTTTCTTACAGTTTCCTGGTGTGGAGTGTTGTGTTTTTTGGTATTTTGTAGTAGTGGTGTGTTTTCATGGTATTTACCAGGAGGAGGTGAGGAAGCTGATGGTTCCCATTTTTCCAGCTAAAAAAATATGGAGGGAGAGAGACTAAAGAATGGCCGGAGACGACCCGTGGAAAACAGGAGAGATTAACACCAATGAGGCTGACTTCACTAAATTGGAGCAATTGCTAACTAAGGAGGTAACTCTATTTTATGATATTAAGCTCCTTGAGAGGTATTTAGCCCTGGACATTACACCTTGGGGCCTCATTATTAACCAACTGCCTGCGTTTGATTTTGTGGAGGATGAAGCAGATTTACTCAGCAAATGGAATGCAACATCCCTAGCCTGTACCAAAGTTTGGTTGGGGGTGCTCATTAAATTTAACATGAGACAGCAGGAGAAGCTGAGGGCCAATATTTTGTGGATATAAATGCAGTTGGTGGAGATGAAGATGGAAGCACGTTTGGAGTCCAAACTGAATGATATCAAAGTTAAAAGTGAAGAAAGTGGAAGAGTCGGTGACTCTTCGGAAGAAGGGTAAAATCCAACACGACATAAATGATTACAAGAATAACATGATTTTTTTATGGCAGTGGAAAGAGGCCAAGGGAAGACAGAAGGGTCGGCGTTTTAGCAACAATGATCAAGAGATACGAGACTTGTCTATTTTCTCTGAGGAAACCGCATCAAGCAGCAAAAAGATCATTTCCATCGAAGGCCTAAATGATAAAACCTTGGACTCCATGCAGGATAAAGGGACTTCAGATATTTCTGGAGGCCAAGGGAGAAGATGGCAGGGAAATTCAAATTCTGGAAACAGTAATGGTGGCAAAAACAACAGAAATAGAAGGAGGAGAAATTAATGTACAGAAGAAAGACTCATGTCAAGTGGTGGAAACAGTGACTACCTCTTTGGAAATTGGACTATGCAACAATGTGGACAATTTAAAGATTGTAAATTTGTCTGATTTGACTTTAAACCAGGACATTATCTCACTGTTGGACAAGGGGGTAAAATTTATCCCATGTCCCTAGCCTTGCTGATTTGGTTCTGGAGGTAACCCGCTTTTGCTATAAGTTACATTTAAGGGTATTTTTTGATAGTAAAAAAAGCGGGTTAACCCAGGAAAATGTGGAAAATGCTATAATAAATTATGAAAATAGTGATGATGACAATAGTTTGTTTGGGGAAGACTCTTTGTTAAATATGTCTATTTATGAGTTAAGATGATGAAGCTTTGGACAGTAGTTTGGTGGTCGGGGGGACTCTACACATGATAGTAATGCATGTTTTAATACTGGTTATGGTAAAATGCAATTACCTCATGTACCATATGACAGTCCCTTTATGCCACCCGAAACAATCTGCAAACATCTGTATTTTTGAAAATGTGTTGTGTTAACAGGTTGAAATAGAATACCACAACTTTATGAGGATCAGTAAACAATTTAATTTATCCAAAGTACAATGGGAGGCATTGCAATATCTTAGACAGAGTAACCATAGATACACATTTATACAGGCAGACAAGGGGGGCAATTGGGTAGTTATGACTAAACAACAGTACAACAATATGGCTATGGCCTTATTGGAGGATAGCACAGTATATGAGGTAATGCCCTATAAGCTGGTTAAGGATTATAACAAGTCTCTACTGGAAATTTTGGAAAGAGGGAAAAGATCGGGTTTCCTGTGTGCAATGGATATAAAAAAACTATACATAAAAAAAAAACCCTTAGATGCTGTGTTCAAGACGATACCTAAGATGCACAAAACTATTCAGAATCCATCAGGGAGATCCATAGTGTCTGTTAGGGGGGCGTATCTACAGAATGTGGGGATGTTTTTAGATTGGCAACTTAAAGGGCATTCGGAGAAAATCATGTCACACATTAAAAATGGAAAGGAGTTAGCAGATACTGTAGAAGGCATGAAATGGTCCCAGGACTACTATTGGGCCTGTGTTGATGTTAAATCCTTGTACACAAACATCAAGAATAGATGGGGTTTGGAGGCAGTAAGATTTATGTTATGGGAGGGTCCACGTACTGATTTTTTGATACGATTGTTGGAATTTTCCCGTATTCATAACTGCATCAGTTTTGACAAAAAATATTTCCTGCAGAAAGAAGGGACAGCCATGGGGGTGTCATATGCCCCCGTGTATGCAATCCTGTTTATGAATTATTTTGAGATGGCCTACATGTATAACTCTGAGTTTTACAAACACAGAGTCATATTGTTTAAGAGATACATAGATGATCTCATATTTATTTGTAACGGTGCAATGGAGGAATTTCATGAATTCATACAGGTTTTGCAGGATAACCATTTTGGATTGGAATTCACATTCAGTACCAGCAGACAGGTTGTACAATATTTGGCTCTGGAGTTTTTTGTGGGCAAAGAATACACAGTAGAGTTCAAACCATTTTCCAAAGCTACTGCAGTTAACAATTTCATCAATGCTGATAGCATGCATGCATGCACCTCACTTTTTATCTTCACTACCTACCAAATGGGGAATATTTGAGGACAGCCAACAACACTTCAGATAAGGGCAGGCTAGGGAATGAGTTTGCTAGGGTTAGGGGCAAATTGTTAAGTAGAGGTTACAATTTGGACGTTTTGAATACAGCGGAAAATAAGGTGAGAAGGAAATTGGGACTGAGACACACTATGACGCATAGAGAGAAGGTACATGTTGACAGGAAAAGAAGGGACATGAACAAGGGAGAGGATCAAAACAGATTGTTCTTTGTCAATAGGTATTCACCCTTCTCAGAAACCTTGAAAAAGTTAGTAAACTGTTTTTGGCCTATAATATCTAATGATGGGAATTTGAAGGGTATTTTTCCTATTTTTCCCTTTCTCCCACAGTAGATTTAAAACTTTAAAGGAACTATTATCTATCAGGAAATTGGATAAAGAAGAGGGTATGAAAGGTAGTTTTCCCTGTGGGAGATGTAAGGTAGGTAATAAGATCAGGAATTTAGATGGAAAGCAGATCAATGGGAAAACATACAAGGCCAGGGACTTATATAACTGTGAAACCAGGGGGGTAGTCTACATTACAGATGTGGATGTCCCACAGTTAAGTGGTATATAGGGCAGACTAGGAGGGCAGTAAAGAAAAGAATAACGGAATATCTAGGAGACATTAGAAGAAGTAGGTTAGGGGACTCTGTTGCAGAACATTTTGTTAGATACCATGAGGGTACAGGCACATCTTTGTTTTATTGTGTGTTGGCCAAGCCTGGTCTATGTCAAGGGAATGAATTTGCACATAAATTGACATGGTTGGAAACCAAATGAATTATTAATTTTGGTACCTTTTGCCCAAGGAGATTACATCTTGACATTAATTTAAATGTAGGTCGAGGGTAGGAAAAACAACATGTACATGATTTCTTGGTTGAATGTCTGTTACGTTTAGTTTAAGTATGTATAAATATGCATTGTTTGTGTTGGTACTTTCTGATATATGGAGAGTTCTTTATAAGCTAAATATTTATAACATATTATATATAATATATATTTATGATATATTATATTGGAAATGCAACAATGATGAAAGAACACACAATAATATCATACTTGCCAAGGACTGTAACACATAGTTTACATATTTTAGAGTAGGGCACTTTAAATAAAAAAATTAGAGTGTTGATTTATTTACTAAATGGGAAATAAATTGTATTTAGAAGTTATTTGTGAGTAATTATATGCACTGTGAAGCTACTGTATTTAACTGAGTTTAATTATCTAATTATTCAAATGTATATAATAGTGAGCTGCATGTGTGGAAAATATTCCTTGAAGGCATAAGCCGAGGTACCAGGCACATCAGTAAAGCTTTTTTCTTACAGTTTCCTGGTGTGAAGTGGTGTGTTTATTTGGTATTTTGTAGTAGCGGTGTGTTATCACAAACATGATACATCATCATATCTCATGTGCTTGATGTACTAACATCTATTTCAACCCATCTGTGATATACCAATGTGTCTCATGTGCCTGATATACTCACATCTCTTTCCTGCATGCATGATGCAACAACACATCCTGCGTATCAAATTTACTGACATCTCTGTCAGTGTGTGCATAATGTACCAACATATCCTACATACCTAATATAACCACATCTTTATACCCACGTGCATTATGCATCAACACAGTGGTGCAGCAGACAGTGTTGTCACCTCACACCAGGAGGTTCCCTGGTTTGATTCTTGGCTGGGTTACCTTCTGTGTGGAATCTGCATGTCCTCCCTCTGTTTGTGTGGGTTTCCTCTGGGTGCTCCAGTTTCCTCCAATATTCCAAAGACATGCAGTAGGTGGATTGGACACTCTAAATTGGCCATAGAAGTGAGTGTGTGTGCAAATGTGTAGTGTGGAAGAATCTGCCATTACAGGACTAGCCACCCAGCAGCCTAAGCCTTAGGTCTAAATGATTGTCACTGCTAAAGTGACATTCCCAACCCCATGTTCAAAAATGGGAAAAGGGGATTGTGGATGGATGGATGAAATATGTGTGTACCACATGAACTAACATCTATATACCAGCATTACTAATACACTAATATATTGTGAGTACCTGATATAATCACACCTCCTATGTGCACATCATGTACCAAAATATGTGTGCAACTGATATACCAACATCTCTAGACCCACATGCATGACACACTAACACACTAGCACATCCTGCATATCTAATATGCATTTGATATTATTCATACCTCTATGCCCACATGCATGTTACATAAACATATTCTGTATACTTGATATGCTTACATCTCTATCCATATTTGCAGAATATACTAACACATCGCCTATGCCTAATATACTCTTCTCTCTATATGCATATGCTTGACTTGTCAGCATATGCTGTGTCTGATTTGCTCACGTCTATGACCAGCTGCAACAATATATCGTGTGCACCTGATATACTATCTCTATGCCCTGATACATGATACATCAACATTTCGTCTCTACCTGATATGTTCACATCTCCATCCTCACATGTACAATGCATCACTCTGTCTTTTGTGCCTGATAGACTCATATATTTAAGCCAAAAGTCGAAAAGGATAAAGTCAGACAATGGTGTGCATGAGCTGAAACAAAGCTTAAACTCCAAAGTAGCTCAGCACCATTATTGACTACCAGATTGAATAATTCCAAGTAAATTTATTCTTCAACTATTTTACATAATAGCATTCTAGCTGGTAACAGGGAGATGAACAACAAGGTATTGGTTTCACTGTTAAAACACCTTCTTCAGTACTATTTATCATTTGCCATTAACCATGCCATGCCTCAATTGATTATTTATGTGCATCAATTTGAAAGCATGAATCACCATGAAAATAAAGCATTTAGAAATACCCAAAACTGATAACGTCAAATTATTTCATAACTTTTCTCACTTTCTCCTTTCTAAATGATAGAAAAAAAATCAGTTGTACAATATGAATGCCCATTGGGACATCTAGTGGCTTCTTATAAAACTGGCAAGTACAACTTGTTATAAAGTTTCATCTTATCTTGGATTAAGTAAAGCCCCCGAAGAAATTGTCTGTTTTTGTTATTTTGTGTTGCCCACCCCTTTTGTTGATATTATCATAGGTGGTTTTATTAATCACAGTAATCATGGACTTACCCCGGGATACTTAAGTAGAGTAGGTTTATAAAGGGATTTTGTTTTCCTCTAGTAATGGATATCACTGAAATGTTGTGTAATTTTTTAACTTCAAAATAAGGGGATTTTTTTCCCTACATAAATAGCTGAGTAAGAACACAAACTAAAATATATAACAAATTCAAGTGATTATTCAGACATTTGGAAACCTTGGGGATAGTAGATGAAGAAAATTTGTTGTGTTCATGACACATTAACAAAATTATCAATTTCCATGTGAAAAACAACCTTTAGGTTCAGTGTCATTCAAGATGGTTTGTTTAGCCTTCATGATTTTATGAAAGAATATAGAAGTTTATCAATATCAATAGATATTCTATAAACAAATCTTTGCCTTGTTGGCCGTATTCCACCTAAAGCATTAGCCTGTATTATGTGTTTATTCATGAGAAATCAAATATCAAAATGTGTTCAGCTAAATTGTTTAGATTTTACAGAAAGGAGTTTTAATGAGAGTGATGTAATAGAAGATAAAACATAGACAAACGTACAACAATGAAAAATAAAATACTTGCCTACAAATAGTAGAATAAGAACAATACAAATAATGCAGCCTTCATTACCAACTTTGGCAGTAATGTTCACCAAACCAGGGATATAATTAAGAACCACTGGGATATTTTACAAGTTAATAATGATCTAGGTATGATTACAGTTGGCAGATTTGCTCCTGTGCAAGTATAAGGTAGCATGACTCCATTTTCTGTACTGCTGGGGTCTTGCACTGTGCAATCCCAGCTTGTGGTGTCAGACCTCATGGGCAATGTGTGTGGGAGCATTTAAACATCAGTAGGAGGGCAGTGGTGGTCGCCCACATGAGGGGATTTCAATGAATGGAATTTCCGATGAAATGCCATTCATTGAAGTGAAGGTTCAATGATATAATAGACACCTGGGCAGTGGCTAGGTGCACGTGGGTAGGGTTTGGGCCACAGTAGTAAAATCCATCATGTCTGCAAGTGTGATGGACAGCCATCAATTGCTGCCACTATGGCAATGGAGAATGAATGAGCAGTGGTGGAAGCTTGACAGTTGGCAGGCACAGCAAAGGCAGCAAAAAAATAAGAGGGGTTCAGGTGCCTAGGCAGTGAGACATTTCCCTGTGGTACATTTGACTGGGGACACATGGCTGAAGTGACATTCAGTTGCAGAGAAATATGGCTGTTTACAAATTCCCTGTGGGCAAAGAGAAGCATACACTGCCATGCCCACAGCCTTAATAACTAAATGCACAGTGGGAAAACAATGTCCATGGTCCCCAGAGGAACATGAGACAGCAGGCAATATGGCAGGCATCAGCAGCAGGCTGGCCAGAGGGCATATCAGTGGCAGTAAAAATACAGTGCACAATGGGCAGTGTCTTTATAATTGGAGTGTGTGGACCACTACCCCCTTCACAGTGTCTAGGGAACATTACCTAAAATACATACTGTAGCATAAATGTGACTATAGTAGTCTGCAGGATTTGTAGTTATATAGGTATGTACTGTACACTGAGCACAACACTTATTACTTATTCTTCTGCCATGCATTTGGCTATTAAAGCTGTGAGCATGGCAGTGTGTGCTTCTCTTTGCCCACAGGTAATTTGTAAACAGCCATATTTCTCTGCAGCTGAATGTCACTTCAGCCATGTTTCTCCAGTCAAATGAACCACAGGGAAACGTCTTGCTGCCTAGGTGCCTGAACCCAAATAAGAGACAGAGAAACAGAGAGAGATAGACAGATAGAAAGAAAGATAAATTATGTTCAAGTATTCCCATACACATTAAATTCATAACCATGACCCGGAGAAATTTAGATAATTCCACAGTTTAGACAACGCTAGAAGATAGAGGTAATGTGATATATTTTACTTGACTAGCATTAGTTTTAATGTTAATCATTTTTTTAGAACTAACAGACTCCCCCTGTCAGGAGACCCATACTTTAACTCTTGATGGCCCTCCATAGCTTTAAGGGGAGTCAGTTTATCAGTGGCAAATATAAGTTTGTTACTTTGAAAAGAGAAATGAGCAGAAGCATTTGCAGTTTTCTGATCCATAAGTAAGTGCTTTTACCCATAACATCATTTATGTCTTTCCTGAATTTGATGACAGTGAAACAGTTATTTGTAACTGCAGTAGGTGTGATTTACCAGCCTTATTTGCCAATGGTGTATATTATACATTGAATTTTGACTTTGCATGGGTAGTATCCTTATCTGACATCATCCTCCTAACTAAACATTTTTACTATAGCAGCATGCTAACTTTTGTTTTCATATGTAATATGATAATAAATTTATTCAGAAGGCATAATAGATCTGAAAAGACATCAGCAGTTTGCTCCACTCTTGGAAGGATATTCAAGATTGACTATTTTGCCACATTAAGTTCATTTATAGTGGCTTCCATAGGGAGACTTGAGTCTTCCCACACGTTTTATAACCAGTATGGCATGTCGCGGTACATGTCTGTATCTGGTGGTGATGAATCAGCAGTTACCATGGATAACTGTAAGGTTACCATAATCAAAGTGATTTGGTGTGTTATTTAAAACATCCAGTGTATTAGCTGTTGCATTTCAGATTTTAGTTGGGATACTCAATAAGTAATCAAACAACTCAGATTTGTTATTATAACCTTTCATAAGGTGTTTACTGTAACTGCAAGCAGTGCTGTTAGCTCAGGCCATAGGCAAGGACTCAATGATCCAAGTATGAGGAGTATTTGGACCACAGAAGGTTTCCCAGTGGGAGTGGGTGTGCATCAGGTATCGCCTCTGAGCCCACCTCTGTTCATACTGGTGATGGAATTGCATTTGCAAAAAGGTTGGAAGGGACAGAATAACAAAGTTGCTGTTTGCAAACAGTGTACCATTACAGACAGACTCTGAATAGGAATTTCAGCAAATTATAGGGGAATGGAATGCAAAACTAAAGGTAGATGGAATGAAACAGAGCATGGATAAGACAGTTGTAATTGTAGCAAATGGAGGAAGTTAGAAGAAGCTGAAAATTGAGATAGAAGGAGAAATATTGGAACAAGCTAACAAGAACCTGTGAGAGGTGGTTGAGGAGAAGGGAAGTCTGAATCTGGAGGTCAAAGGCAGTGTATGGCAGAAGAATCACAAACCGCAAGAAAAGTGAAACCAAACCAGTGAATCCACAAGCGAGGTCCTTGTCAGCAAGCAAACCAAACACAAATAAAACCTTAATGCGTTTTATTTTTAAAACCAAAACGTTTTCGCCACGGCAATCCGTGGCTTCATCAGAGAATAAAACAACAATTCAAATTCACACTCCATTTTTAACCAAGACAAGTAGGAAATGACATCATCAAATGTTCCTTAAAGCAGCCATCAACTTTTAAAATGACAGTACTATTACACAATTAAATGCTACATTCCACCCTATTACTTAATACAATGGTTGATATGTGAACATTATATACAAATATGTGTAAAACGATCGCTAAAATAAAAAATATAATAAATAAAAATTAAAATAATAATTCCTAACCACAGCATTATATATTAACGGACCAACTATAATTCCACAGGTTCCTGCAAACTATGTGTATATGAACACCTTTGCAGGAAGATAAAATTACTTGTTATTATAACATACTAATGTCATCAAAAGATGGGACAATATTTATACCTGTTTTTATCTTGTCACTTCTTTAAAATATACAAGGACTTTATTATTAATCCTTTTGTCTCTAATATTAGATATTATTACTTACAATGTTTCTATGAACACTGTACGCCTAGTTAAACACTAAAGGGTCTACCCTGTTTTTTACCCTGTTTTTCACAAGGTACTATAATAAAAAAGATGTAAGTTACCTAAAATAACTTTTTAGTTTTAAAACAGGGGCTATATTACAGTTGCTATTCAAGCCTGGGACCCTAAATGCATCAAGGCGTAACTGCCATTCTAACTCCCTGTTTTCTAAAATCAGTGAAAGAGGGCCTCCCCTAGTCCTTAGTGGTACCTGGTCAATGGCCATAAATTGGAAACTGTGACCAGGGTTTAGGTCTATATGTTTTGCCAGTGCATTGTCGCACTTATTATTTTTAATGGCGTAAAGATGTTCATACATCCGGTCCTTTGCACGACGGTCCGTTTTACCGATGTAAAACGCCTCGCAACAATTACACATGGCAATATATATAATAGATTTACTCTCACAGTTTAAAGTATAACGTATGTGGTACTTCCTATCCCTGATCATAAATGTCTCGCCTACTCTGACCACATTACAGTATTTACAAAAACCACATTTGAACATACCTCTTTTCTTGTAAAATGAGGTTGAGGGCACCTCCCTTTGTAGGAGTTCCTTAAGGTTGTTTGATCTCTTGAATATAAATCTTGGTTTACTACCTAATTTTTCAACCAAGCCAGAGTTTGTAGATATGAGGTGCCAGTTTTTATGTATAATGGACAAGATTCCTTTAGAGTTTTTACTAAATGTGGTAATAAAACTCAAAGAATAATCAATTTCTTTACCCAAAGGTATACTTGTCACTACCTCACTACTATGTAAGTCACTTTCCATTAATGTTTGATTTACCATCGGGACACTATTTGTAAACTTACTTTGGAATAGTAAAGGCTTATAAAAGCCACTAATCCTTTTTCCAGTGACCTCATCAATCAAATCACACAACATTTGGTCGGGGTATCCCCGATTTCTGAACATTGCTCTTAGTAGTTCACATTCTTTATCAAAATCAACAATAGTACTACACATTCTTCCAGCCCTCACCAGTTGTCCTTTAACAATGGACCTTTTCTGTTTATACGGGTGAAAGCTGGAGAAGTGTAAGAATGCATTACAGTATGTAGGTTTCCTAAACACCGTTGACGTTAATCGTTGACCTACCGAATCCTTTTCTAACTTAACGTCAAGATAATCAATTACACCAGTTGAAAATTTTGATGTAAACTTTAAAAATTCGGTAGTTGAATTAATGGTGTTCACAAAACCTACGGCTTCTAATTCAGAGCCCCTGGGGGTTGGTGTTATTTGATAATACAACATATAATGAGAAGATGACCAGGGTACTGGACACAGATGCGTATGTGAGACCATCTAGAAGTGAGGTCAATGGTAGTATCAGGAGGATCAGGGGCTATTTTAGGGACCTGTTCTTGGCAGGAAAAATAGACATTAATTTGTACAATTATATCGATATAAATTGTCCAAAAATTCCTGTCATGTTCGGGATCCCTAAAATTCATAAGAACATGAGGGATCCCCCTATGAGAGCATTGATCGATGGTAGGTCCTCGATCATATATCCTTGTTCAAAACTTATTACAAACATACTGGACAAATACATTAAGGGGATCACTAGTATATGTAAAGACTCTTGGTCCTTCCTAGAAAACATCAATGGTATTTTATATAATGATGATAACAACTTTTTAACCATTGATGTTATAGAGCTATATACCTCTATCCCACACCAGGAAGCGGTGGAGTGGACAGGGTCTATGCTCCAAGCTTTTGGGGCTTCGAAATTGGAAGTAGACCTTGTTACGGAACTGTTGGACATTGTTTTAACATCCAACTATTTCACCTTTAATGGTGATTTTTTTCTCCAAAAATGTGGTGTTGCGATGGGCTCCCCATGTGGGGGTGGGGTAGCAAATTATGTGATGGGATATTGGGAAGCCAATATTTTAAGGAAGATCTCAGGCTTAATGGGGCCTGTTACTTATTATACCCGATTCCTGGACGATATTTTTATTTTGTTCAGGGGCTCTGAATTAGAAGCCGTAGGTTTTGTGAACACCATTAATTCAACTACCGAATTTTTAAAGTTTACATCAAAATTTTCAACTGGTGTAATTGATTATCTTGACGTTAAGTTAGAAAAGTATTCGGTAGGTCAACGATTAACGTCAACGGTGTTCAGGAAACCTACATACTGTAATGCATTCTTACACTTCTCCAGCTTTCACCCGTACAAACAGAAAAGGTCCATTGTTAAAGGACAACTGGTGAGGGCTGGAAGAATGTGTAGTACTATTGTTGATTTTGATAAAGAATGTGAACTACTAAGAGCAATGTTCAGAAATCAGGGATACCCCGACCAAATGTTGTGTGATTTGATTGATGAGGTCACTGGAAAAAGGATTAGTGGCTTTTAAAAGCCTTTACTATTCCAAAGTAAGTTTACAAATAGTGTCCCGATGGTAAATCAAACATTAATGGAAAGTGACTTACATAGTAGTGAGGTAGTGACAAGTATACCTTTGGGTAAAGAAATTGATTATTCTTTGAGTTTTATTACCACATTTAGTAAAAACTCTAAAGGAATCTTGTCCATTATACATAAAAACTGGCACCTCATATCTACAAACTCTGGCTTGGTTGAAAAATTAGGTAGTAAACCAAGATTTATATTCAAGAGATCAAACAACCTTAAGGAACTCCTACAAAGGGAGGTGCCCTCAACCTCATTTTACAAGAAAAGAGGTATGTTCAAATGTGGTTTTTGTAAATACTGTAATGTGGTCAGAGTAGGCGAGACATTTATGATCAGGGATAGGAAGTACCACATATGTTATACTTTAAACTGTGAGAGTAAATCTATTATATATATTGCCACGTGTAATTGTTGCGAGGCGTTTTACATCGGTAAAACGGACCGTCGTGCAAAGGACCGGATGTATGAACATCTTTACGCCATTAAAAATAATAAGTGCGACAATGCACTGGCAAAACATATAGACCTAAACCCTGGTCACAGTTTCCAATTTATGGCCATTGACCAGGTACCACTAAGGACTAGGGGAGGCCCTCTTTCACTGATTTTAGAAAACAGGGAGTTAGAATGGCAGTTACGCCTTGATGCATTTAGGGTCCCAGGCTTGAATAGCAACTGTAATATAGCCCCTGTTTTAAAACTAAAAAGTTATTTTAGGTAACTTACATCTTTTTTATTATAGTACCTTGTGAAAAACAGGGTAAAAAACAGGGTAGACCCTTTAGTGTTTAACTAGGCGTACAGTGTTCATAGAAACATTGTAAGTAATAATATCTAATATTACAGACAAAAGGATTAATAATAAAGTCCTTGTATATTTTAAAGAAGTGACAAGATAAAAACAGGTATAAATATTGTCCCATCTTTTGATGACATTAGTATGTTATAATAACAAGTAATTTTATCTTCCTGCAAAGGTGTTCATATACACATAGTTTGCAGGAACCTGTGGAATTATAGTTGGTCCGTTAACATATAATGCTGTGGTTAGGAATTATTATTTTAATTTTTATTTATTATATTTTTTATTTTAGCGATCGTTTTACACATATTTGTATATAATGTTTACATATCAACCATTGTATTAAGTAATAGGGTGGAATGTAGCATTTAATTGTGTAATAGTACTGTCATTTTAAAAGTTGATGGCTGCTTTAAGGAACATTTGATGATGTCATTTCCTACTTGTCTTGGTTAAAAATGGAGTGTGAATTTGAATTGTTGTTTTATTCTCTGATGAAGCCACGGATTGCCGTGGCGAAAACGTTTTGGTTTTAAAAATAAAACGCGTTAAGGTTTTATTTGTGTTTGGTTTGCTTGCTGACAAGGGCCTCGTTTGTATGGCAGAAGAATGCCAAATAAGATAAAAATTGAGGTACACAAATCAGTGGTGTGATGGTGCAGAAACCCTGGGCAGTGAGGGCAGAGCAGTTGAGGAAGATGCACACTGTGGGAAAAACAAAGAAATGAGAACATCACAGCAGAAGCCCAAAAAGCTCCAATTGCAGAGAAGGTGAAATAGAACAGATTACTGTGGTCTGGGTACATGTACAGGAACGCAGTAAACAATCTGGTGAAAAAGATTTGAGACATATAGGAAAAATGCAAGAGAAAATGAAGGCATCCAGCAAAGAGATGGATGAATTGTGTGACAGAAACTCTCCAACATTTCAGGCATGACTTCCGAAGAAAGTAGGAGAGTGGCATCGAATCGAGAGAGATGGTGACAGTTGACGTGTCACTCCAACCCCATGTAGTAAATGGGAAAAAGGAGTTTGATGATGATATTTATTCAATAAGACTACATTCTAACTACATCCCATTTTTAAAATTAGAACACTATATGTTGTTTCCTTTTTTTTTTTTTTACAAAAGAATAACTATATTGTATTTATGAAGTAGCTGCTGATTAATTTACATAGTGGTTAAACAATTAGTTCTGGATCATGAAACTGATCTGATTTCTACATTATGAAAAAAACTATAATATTTTAAATAAGTAATTTCAGGAACTTTTAAGTCTTTGTAGGCAACTGGAATGCTTGCAAAATTGTAAGAACTGCCCATAAATCATTCTGATATTTTTAATTAAATTCATGTCAGAATTCAAATTCTAGATTACCAAAAGTCAAGGGTCGCATTCACAGTAGCAAAAGCATTGTCACTGAAAACCTAGAAGTTTGACTACACAGATTTAGACAAGAGCTAAGTACAACATGAGCGAACATCTTTCAGTATGTGATAGCCCAGTCAATTGTACATTACTTAAGACATAGGCAAACATACATTACCAGAAAAGAAAATAAACCATATTAACATTTTGTTCCTTTTACATATATTATACATCACACATCCTTTAGTTCTTTTCAACTATTATCAGTCCAACATTACATACTTTGCTCAATAACTGCCTTCTCTTCAACCGCACTCCTCCTCCTACTGAACATTATTCTGCATGCGTTGATCCCACAATTTCCATTTATTTATATATAATTAGCTCCTTCCCTTTTTTAAAGATCCCTTTCCAAGTTCTTTTATCTCTCTTACATTACTCAGCACTTTAAATACAACTGTTTAGGATTTGATTTCCATTTTCTAGTATCAATTTTTTGGTAGCCAACAGAATTAAACATAACAAAGTCTTACCATGTCTAGGCAGTTAAGATCCTGTGTCCAACTCTAAACAATCGTTTCCTTACTTACAGTCACTTGTTCACTCAGTATTTTTGACTGAGTACTCTGTAGTGGAATTTTTAATATCTGACAACTCATTATACTTCCATAATGAATGTCCCCAGTTATTTCATTCCTTTCCATCATACCTGCAACATTTGTTGCCTACCTCAGGAAAAATTATTTGAAGTCTGCTTGAGGTATAAAAAAATCCCTAATCAAATGCTTCCAAGCAAAAATTCTAAACCTTCTAGACTTTGTTGCACATGTTAGAGACATACGTATGTTCTCCCATTGTTCCCTTGTGAATTGCTTTTCCAGTCTATCTTCCCAATCTTTTCTAAGCTCCTCTGATTGATTTTTCTGGTTACCATGCAATATTTTATATGTTATACTAATTATCCCTTTTTAACAGCAGCTTGTGTTCCAGATTCTCCTAAAAACTCTACCAGCAGGTCATTTACTTAGGATTCCTCCATCCCTTTCTCTTTGCAACACCCCCTTACATATTTATATTAACTTCACAGTCGCACTGCAGTGCAGAAGTCAATAGTTCTACAAACTGCTGACTGCAAGAAATGTAGTTAATTTCCACATACAGCCAGTTTCAGTACTACAGAAAAGAATCCTCTTCTACAAAATGGCATCTGTTAGTGTATTCTTACACCACTATAAACCTGAATTGTATCTGTTTAGCCTGCTTTATTTGTTACATCATATGCAACACAATCTACTAATCCTAATGCTAAGACTATCTATACCAAGATTCACATCCGACTCTATTTCTAAAATATCTAGTTTCAGTCTTAATGTAACCATGATACACAAGCTTCCACTAACTTACAGTTAACACTAATACATTTATCACCGTTCATTTTAAACAACTAATTCAGTTCTATACTACATCAAGCAATTGCTTGAACAAACCAATGTTTCTTATAATTGCTCACTGGTCTCCCAGAACATAGATCCTTTTTATTACCATGGAAATTATGAAGCATCACAATTACAGTTTTATGGATTTTTGTTGTGATACAAACTGAATATATTACAGGTTTGCACAACACTTTTTCTGTGTGTTAGTATTCCAGGATATTATATTATGCCCATATCACTTTCCTTGAGTTTACTGTTCTAATATGTGGCTTGTGTATTCTCTCATGTATTATTTCCCTCAGTAGGTTACGTGCAACAGATTTGCCATCTTAAAACATTAGCATTATTATAAACAAAATTTTCCTTGAATTACAACAAACACAACAATTTTTTCTGACAGATGATGTCTTGTCTAGCCAACCACTCACTATTACTTTTTTTTCAGTATTTCTGAGTTGGTATATCTTTGAAACATTTTTATTCTTTTTTCCCTTTATATCATGGGTAGCTATGAATTACCTAAAGAAACAGTAGTTCATTTTTCTAGCAAGTTTTAATTTATCACTGCTAAATACTGATAAATATGGTCTATTCAACATATTTGCTATGTGTTTGTAGCTCCCTGCCTGCTCTCTAATTCAATTTCTGATCACACTGCAGTACATTATGCAACATTCTCTATAATCTCAGTTTATTGTACAAAAAAGTTCTGAAACAGGCTTTTAAAGGGTTTATGTTCTGCCTTTACTTGTATGTCTTAGCAATGAAAATGTTCATGTCATTCTTCAAAACCCTACACAAAAACTAACATTTGTATCTCTAAGTATATCTCTTTTCTACATTTGTAAATCATCTTAACCCAAAGGTAGAGATAAATTATTTTATCTTTTCTGTAAGAGATATCAGGAAATTCCACACTTTGAACTATCTGTGCATTGGAAATAAAGACATTTCATCTTTTAGCATATCTCTTTTTACGCATCTGTAAAGGCTCTTGACTACAAAGTAGAAAAAACAAATTTCCTTTTTCTGGGAAAGATGCCAGAAGATTCCAAAATGTGGACTATATGAGCAATAGAAATGAAGAAAGTTCATGGAATTTGGCATTTTAGGCAACAGCAATCATTAACCATAAGTTATATTTTTCTTATACTTGCTATATGTAAAACCGTCAGTGTATACTGCTGAATATCCTATAGAAAGGCTCTCTTAATTTTGATTTAATGTACTGAAATTATTATGAAGTATCTTCAATTACCAAAACTTCTATTTAATAATTTTGTATATAAGGCATGGAATTTCATATCATGAAAATGGAACTTCATTTTTCTGATAGGAATACATTAATGCCCATGTCCAGGTAATCACTCTGTTTATCTGTAAGAACACAATCCCTATACCATTTCAACTGGCATTCCTTTGCAGTACAAGTAGTCGATTTACATCATACCACTTCAGTTAAGGTGCACCTTTTATTGGTGTCTTAAACATTTCAAAAATCTTCCTGTCAAAAGGTCCCTTTCCAAGATATATTTTACCCTAACAGCTTTCTGAGATGCAAGATAATGTCAGCTATTGTAGACATGGGGTTCAAAAACATATAAAACCCTGTAGAATTCTGTTTGTAGTAGGATTGCTCAGTGCTTTATGCCATACCAACTAAGAAACCAATGTAGTGCTATCCATCTTATCAAGATTACATCAGTAGCTAACTGTTTTAATTTATTGATCAGTATTTTGTGTATGAACCAATCAAAGACTGTAGTTAAACTTATATAAATTACATCACAACACAACTGTTGATTTACAGCTTAGAACAACATATGTGGTTATAGGCTATAGGTGGTTATAGATCTATTTTCAACATATTCTTACTGATAAACGGATTCAAGTCTCAACCTTTCCAATTCTGACAATAATCTATCCAAAATAACCTTCTCCGTTATTTTTCAAAGAGAAAGTAAACTTTTGGATCTGAATAACTCTAGGCTTGTCCTATTCCCCTTTCCTTAAAGACAGGTTTAACAAGTGCATGTCTCCAATCTTAAGGAATCTCCCCATACTTAAATGACCTAATGAATAACAGATATAATGGTACTGTAATTTCATGCTTAAGTGTTCTTATATAATTTTTACTAATTCTGTCTCCTCCCTGTGCTTTGTTTGGGTCCAGTTTGTACAGTTCCTCTTAGATATAATCTAATTTGATTTCACTATATAACGTTATCTTGATGCTGCTGGGACTATTTATCACTCCCTTTGTGAAGCCAAACTATTTTGCATAAGATTTTATAAACAAATCTATAATTTGTTATGTTTGAAAATAAATTTTAGAATTTACACTCAGGGCCGGATTTACAAAAGCTTGGACAGAGTGCAAGAAGAGTGTAGGAGCTCACGGCGGCAATATGTCTGCCGTGTTTTCCAGGTACTGCCAGCAGGGGCGTGCACGAGAGCTGCTAAAGCTACTCTTGCATGGACAGTGTCATGGTATGCAAATTACCTAATTTGCTGGTGAAAGCCATGCAAATGAGGTAAATTTGTGATCCAGGAAACACTAACCTGTCTGTGGAAGATTAGTGTTAGCTGCAGAAATGTACTCCGTTGGTAACGGAGTACCGTTCTGCAAATAGCTAAACGGAGCTATGACAGCTCCAAATAAAGGATGCATACAGTTGAGAAAGCATGCCAATGGCCAAATATAAGGCCATTGGCATTTATAAATATTTAAAAATATAACAATTTAACATTTTTCCCCGATCTCTGATGTTTAAGCATAGCGCAGCACCGTGCAAACGTGTGGCATTTATAAAAACAAGAAAATAATTTAAAAAAAGCCAAAAATAGGCATTTTCACTAAAAAGCTTATTCTGCCATGCAGGTGAATGGCAGGCTGAAGACAACATGGCCACTGAGTAGTGGTTGCTAAGGAGGGGGGAGCTCAGTGTGAGAGATGTAACCATGCATTAGTAGGCAATCCTATGCAAATGAGGATAAGGATAGTGAATCCCAATTTTCCCCAGCATGTGAGCCATGTCCCAAAAGGAGAGACCCCCCCAAAAGGAGAGATATCTATTCCAGAGGATTGTAGCCCCCCAAACATCTCCAACGCCCAGGTGAGAACTGCTCTCACTAAGGCAAAAAACACAGCATCCATGGGACCGGATGGTGTCCCCGGCTGTGTGCTTCATGAACTCAACGAGGAATTAAACCCACAGTTAGGACAGCTGTTTAATCTTAGCCTCACCTCAGGATACGTACCCAAGGAGTGGCGCACGGCGACTGTGGTCCCACTTCATAAGGGCGGTGCCTCCACAGACCCTGGAAATTACCGCCCCATTAGCTTGACAAGCCTTATCTGCAAAGCCATGGAGAGGATCATAATGGAACTCATAAATAAAGACATAGGGAACTTGCAGACTTTGGATCCAACCCAGTTTGGCTTTGTCAAAGGCAGTGCCTCTTAAACTTGGTTGACTTTTTCGAGACAGTCACCAAGGCCATTGATGAGGGAAAGGCAGTCCATACAGCCTACCTCGACCTGGCAAAGGCCTTCGACACAATACCCCACTCAGGTATCATCGAAAAACTCATCAGCTTGAATGTAAACCCATACATCACAAGATGGGTTGCAAACTGGCTAAGCGACAGAACCCACAGGGTCAGAGTTGCTGGAGCCATGTCAGACTCAAAGCCTGTCACAAGTGGTGTCCCACAGGGCTCAGTCCTGGGTCCACTCTTGTTCGGCATCTACTTTTCTGAAGTACAAGCAAACACAGGAGGGTTATGGCTGACAAAGTTTGCAGATGACTGCAAACTGGGCCATAGTCGAAAACACATCTGACACAGATATCCTCCAGAAGGGCCTCACAGAAACGGATAACTGGTGCCAGAGCCATGGCCTGAAGTTAAACGCCAAAAATGCATAGTCATACCCTTGGAAAAACAAGGTTACCCCTAGCTACCATATAGGTGACAATCCACTGAGCACAGAAAAGTCATCAGGGATCTGGGGACCCAAGTTGACAGTAGTCTTCGCTTGACACTCATGTTGCTAAAGTAGTTAGGAAAACCTTCTATATCGCCCACCTGATCATGAAGGGATTCACATCTAGATCAAGGGAGGTCATCGTCCCCCTGTACTCATCACTCATTAGACCTATGATTGAGTACAATGCCCCGTTCGGAATGTATATGACCAGACACCTGATGCAGCTTGAAAGGCCCTAAAAGTTCCTCACCAAAAGGATAAAGGGTCTCAAAAATATGTCTTATGCTGCCCGACTGAAAGAACTCCAGCTTTATTCAGTCTCATACCGCTTGCTCAGAGGTGACCTGTGCCTGACATATAAGGCCATGTCAAACCCAGATTTGATGAATATGCTTCACCTCAAAAAATCTAGATCCCTCAGAACCACAAGGGCGGGAGACTTAAACCTTGACACGGTTATAAATAGAACGTGCTGGAGGGACAGATTCATCACCCAGAGACTCCCTATGCTGTGGAACAAAATCCCGGTACATGTGAGGCAGAGCACCTCGCTGGCCTTGTTCAAGAGGAATCTTGACCAATGGATGGGAGATCGCAGATATACCCCAGGGATTACTTCAGTGTCACTGCTTGACAGAGGCACAGAAAAATGATAGGCATAGTTTTTATTCAAACTAAAGGGGTGGCGAAAGCCACATAACTATGGGCTAGGCTTATAAATGCCCTTGGGCAGATAGCCTAGTATGAACCTATGAACCTATGAACCTATGAACCTATAAGAGTAGGAGTAGGTGAGTAGTAAAGTAGAATATAGGTGACATCATGAGGGGGTGTGTCAGACAGGCTGTAAGCTAATTGGAGCACAGTGGCTTATGTTTGCTTTGAGTTGCTCAGGATTGCAAGAGGCGTGCCTACAGTTGTCCTATTTGAAAACCTCAAACCAAAGGTGCACAATGTTAAAATATAGGAAACTGCTTGCAAACATGCACACAGCGTGTGTGTGCGTTTGCGCTTGTTTGCGTGGAGCTTCCCCCTGGGTGGAAACAGAAAGGCAAAAGGAAGGAAAAGAAGTAGTAGGAAGTTAACCAAGGAGAACTAGCAGAGCTGCCAGGTGAAATATATCAGAATCAGCCAATTTCACAGGCAACAGACTAGCCCAGCCCAGCACTTTAAACTCTGCAAACAGCATCTCCCCCTGTTTTTTTCCAAAGAACTCTGCAACACTGCAGTATACAAAGAGGGAAAGCTTAAAAAGCTTAAGTCAGACAAAATGTTAGGGGCTGCTCTTGCTATCATAAACCAACATGTGCAAAGTGCTGAGGGTGGTGATGTTGTGAATGCTGCTGAGCAACCCACAGTGAGGAGACGGAGAAGAGTGTACAGACCCAGGGTAACCTACCAGGGGCTACAAGTGCTGGAGATAGTGGAGTGCTATAGGGTGGACAGGGACCTCCTACAGCAAATTGTTGAGCTGTGCCAGCCACGCTTCACACACAGAACCAATAGAGGGAAACCCATCCCAGTGGACACCAAGGTATGTGTTGGCCTAAGAATACTAGCTACAGGTACCTTCCAAAGACCAACTGGTAATATGATGGGGATTTCACAGGCATCAGCATCCAGGGTACTCCACCAGTTCCTGGATGCAATGTCAGCACATGTCGGTGACCACGTATATTTCCCCAAATCCCATGAGGTATTGGCCAGCAATATGCATCTTTTCCACCAAATAGTAGAATACCGTGAGGTAGTGGGTGCAATAGACTGCACGCACATATGCATCAAAGCACCACCCGGTGAGTGGGGTAGGGTCTACATCAACTGCATGGGCTTCCTCTCCATCAACTGCCAGGTCATGTGCGATGCCCAGTGCATAATAATGAATGTGTGTGCTGGCTGCCCTGGAAGCTATCATGATTCCCACATCTGGCATCTGACATAGCTGTACCAGAGATTTGCCAATGGGGACATCCCTGATGGTTACCTAGTGGGGGATGCTGCATACGCACTGGAGCCATGGCTGATGACACCTATCAGAAATGCACACACACCTGAACAAGAACTTCATAATGAGGCACACGCACAAATAAGAAACATAATTGAGCATGTGTTTGGGATGCTCAAGACATGGTTCCGGTGCCTGGACACATCTCGTGGAGCCTTGCAGTACTCACCAACTACATGTAACTAAATTGTTATGGTATGTGCCATGCTACACAATATGATCCTGCGGAAACAGCTGCTGCAGGAACAGCATGGGGCAGGGCCAAACAGCCCCCCACCATTGCCAAGGCCTGCACAGGCACAGCGTGACTCAGAGGAGGAACAACCTGAGCCTGCCCCAGTAGGCAGAAGGAGGCATGCCCAGTATGCCCCGGCCTTGGCAAAGAGGCAACGCATAGCACATACACTGACTCAGTAGGAACCCTGGGAATGACACCTCTCTTAGACTCGTACATACAGTAAAATGGATGCCTAACTTGACACTACCTGTCTTCAAACATGTATAGGGAGTGTACTATGTTCATCCGACATAGGCAGCCCTGCAGCACCACCTGAGGCATGAGTGCCCTATTTTAAGCAATATAAAGCCCTGCTAAGCACATTTTACCAGTATTGAGAATATTTAAATACAATTGGGCATAGCTGCACACCACACTAACCAGGGCAACATCGGGCAAAGTTGGGCAACGTTGGGCAAAGTCGAGCAAAGTTGGGTAAACACGCTCACACCTGCTTTACTGTTCCTTAACCAGTCAGGTCTGCCCAGCAGGAAAATAAAAGCAGTGACAGGGCTCAAACTCAGGATACTGTACACTATATTCACAGCACTGAACCACTAAGCCATGACAGCATTTCACTGGCACAGACATAACTTAAGTCACTCACACATACCAGATGGGGGGGTAACATACCTAACAGTTACAGCCAGCAGGATATATGTAGACAAACGCAAACACAAACAAATGCTGTATCATGCCCTTTGAAGAGGCATATGAGTAACCTTCCCCCAGTCCTATGCAGACAGATAACAGCAGGCCAGGCAGTGTGATTTGGGTTGGGTAGGCTATGAAGTCATAAACTAATATGCGTGTAACTGGAAGCTAAGGTCTGTAGTACAGTGGTATGCCTCAAGCCAGTGTGATAGGCAACAGTACAGACTGAAATGGAGTACCTGACATAGCAGTGCAGGCCTAGCAAATGTGTATAAGTATCAGGTGTACCCCTCATCCTATGTACACCCACAGTAACAATCAGGTGTGCCACCACCCCAGATAGAAATGTACAAATAATAGCTGCCCCCCGTATGTAGAAATGTTGATAAGTCTATGCAAATTGACTCATGGAAGCCATGCAGACACAGAGTGCTTCCTGTTGATGTACAACACAAAGGGTGAGCCCTGAAGTGAAAAGCAACTTGATTTTTCACACACGTATACTATATATATATATATATATATATATATATATATATATATATATATATATATATACCCATAGTGGGCATACTCACACACAAACAAATTTAGCAAATTTCAGTCAGCAACATACTGAAAGGTCATACTGGGCATGCTCACACACTTAAACAAACGAAGCAAATGTCAGTCAACAACATACTGAAAGGTCATACTGGGCATGCTCACACACTTAGGCCATGTCTGAGTAAAGCAGTGGTCCACACATATCTGGCAGTTGCAATTCTTACTCCAGACACATGTCACTATTCACCAACCCTGCATTGCGCACACAGTGATATGAAAACAGACCCATATAATATATTGGACCCCTGTCATAATCAAACTATGTAATACAAGTACTTAAGTTGTTCAAAGAAAGTGAAAATCCAAAGAAGATCAATAAATCTCCGATCAGTATCATCAAGAAACAATGAGCACTCCTAACATTATCCAAGCCATGTTCTGGCAAAAGTATTGCCAAAGAGTCCATAGAGAACCATGAAGCTTTCTTTAGCTATGTCATAAATATCAATGTAAACTCATATATGTTCTGAGTCAGTGCAAAGTGTAAATTAATACATGTACATGACTGACATTGCCAACATCTTGTCAGACAGGTTCATACATATTTATCCCCGTCTGACTGACAAAAGTGCCTATTATCATACCTGGATATTGTGAAAATCCAGAAAGCACATATACAATGGTTAAACAGCTCTATCCAAACCTAAAAACACGGTGTCTATGGGATGACATGGTGTCCCTGGCTGTGTCATATGTGAACTCCAAAACAAACAGACCCTGCACCTGAACAGTCTGTTAAGACTCACCCTCTGCACAGGATATGAAACTCTTGAATGGGTTACAGCAATGTTTGGCACACTCCACAAGTGTTGGTGCACAACAGGCTATGGGAACTATCGTCTTATAAGCCTAATAAGTCTGATCTGCAAGGCCATGGAGTCCATCATTATGGAACTCATAAACAGAGCTATTGGGAGTCTACAAACACCCAACCCTACCCATTTTGGTTTGGTCAGGGGCAAATCATGGTCCCTAAACCTGCTAGACAGTTTTCAAGGCAGTTACCCAGGACATACATCAATGAAATGAGGTCCATACGACCTACATAGACCTTGAAAAGCCCTTTTCCAACATCCCACACACATGTCCTATCCACAAAATCAACAACCTGTGCATAAACACGTATGTCATCTGATGGATTGCCAACTGGGGCACAGATAGATCCCACAAGGTAAGAATTGTGGTCTCCCTGTTGGACTGTAAGCTGGTAACAACTGCTGTCCCCCATGGCTCAGTCCTGGGACCCCTCCAGTCTGGTGTATACTTTTCAGAAATACAGTCAAACACATGAGGGCTATGGTTAGCAAAGTTTGTGGATGACTGCAAAAAGGTTGTCATAATCGATGTTTGGGACAACAGAGACATCCTTAAAAAGGGTCTCCATCAGACAGATGTGGTGTCAAAATTATGGCCTCGAGCTACAGTCATACAAATACCACATAGGTGCCAACACCATAAATATGGAGGTAATAATAAGGGATCTATGACCACATGTGGATAGTCATCTCTACTTCCAGAAACACATTCACAAAGTGTTTAGAAAATCATGCTATGTGTTCCCACAAATTGCCAATGACTTTGCATGTAGGTCAAAGGAGGTTCCCTCTACTCATCAGTCATCAGACCCATCAGAAAGTATCACGGCACACTTGCGATGAATCTGACTAGGCACCTTCAGCAGCTGGAAAGACCACTGAAGTACCTCAACAAGAGGATTACTGGCCTCAAACAGTTGCCCCATCCAACAAGACTGAAGTTAACTCAATCTGTACTCTGTTGTATACTGTCTACACAGGCAATCTCTGCCCAATAGACAGGTCCATATCCAATGCAAAACTGATGTACTTGCTCCATCTGAAGTAAACCTAAGCTCACTGTGCCACATGCTCTATGGTATCATCATCACAACAATAAATAGAAAATGTTGGAGGGATACATTACAAAGTCACAGACTTCCCTTGCTTTGGAACAGGCTCCCAAACTACATTAAGCTGAGTCCCTCACTGACACACTTCCAGAGGAGCCTTAATGAGTGTATGTGAAACTGAACTGTCACACCATGGATCACTTCATCAGCTCTACTACACACAGGCATAGGGAACTAACCCCATGTGTGGTGATAGCTGCACACTCTGGCCATACTAATATATGCCTTCAGGCAGATAGTCTATTACCTGTCTACGTACCTATATATATGTAGGGGGAACACAATATAATAAGCCAAAGATGGATGGGCAGAGATGTGTGCAAGAGGGTGACAATGACAGGGAGCCATCCAGGACTGTCCCACCAAGCACACATCCCAATGGCACAAAATACATGAGGTCCACATCTCACCCACTGTACATAATAGCCACCAGTATCTGTAAGCATTACAGTGTATGTGGTGCATGTGCTTGCTGTACAACATGACTGTACAATGAAGTACACATCTACTATCTATAGACATGTAACTGTCACATAGGTTCATTGGTATGTAGTAGACTATCTTCACAAAGGCTTATATTAGCCTAGGTAAGTTGTGCAGCTTTCATCACCCCATTGGGTAGTCTCCTAAGCTCTAGTTCTAATAGTTAGTACACTAAGCCCCTTTCTAGTGGGGCTGCTGATGTGATGCCTGACGTGAATTGTCTGTTTCCCATCCACTCATCAAGGTTCCTATTGAAGAGTGTCAGTGAGGGGCTCTGTCTGATGTACATTGGGACTCTGTTCCACAGTAAGGCAAGTGTCTGGGATGGTACTCTATCCCACCAGCATGTTGTATTCATTGTTGTGATGAGGTTCATATCCCTGGAGTGTGTAGTGTGACTCAATTTTGTTATCTGTAGATGGAGCATGTTTAACAGTTATGTGTTGGACATGGCTCTGTATGTTAGGCAGAGTGTGCCTCTGAGTAGGCAGTATGCAACGGAGAACAGATTTAGTTTTACCAGTTGCATTGCATAACACAACTGTCTGAGGCCAGTAATCCTTTTGGTGAGGTACCTCTGTGGTCTCGCCAGCTGCTGGATATGCTTAGTCGAGTACATCCAAAATGGTGCATTGTACTCAATGATGGGTCTGATGACTTAAGAGTAGAGGGTGACCACTAACACTTTTGATCCTGATGCAAATCCTTTGTTGATTAGGTGGGCCACATAGGATTTCCTAATCACTTTGGCAACATGGTTGTCAAAGGAAAGATGACTATGTACTTGTGTCCCCAGATCCCTTATTACCTTGTCAGTTTTTAGGGGATAACACCTATGTGGTAGTTTGTGGGTACTTTGTTTTCCCCAAAGGGGATTACTATGCATTCTTTCACAGTGAGCTTGAGGCCATGATTCTGACACCACACATCTGTCTCATAGAGTCCCTTCTGCAGAATATTTGTGTCATCCAGGGAATCTGTTATGGCAAACACTTTACAGTTCCCAGCAAAATTAGTCAACCACAACCCTCCTGTGTTGGCATGTACTTTTGAGAAGTCTATACCAAACAGGAGGGACCCCAGGACTGAACCCTGGGGGACACCAGTTGTTACCGGTGTAGAGTCTGACATGTATCCAGCAACTCTTAATTTGTGGGATCTATCTTTGAGCCAGTTTGCAATCCATCTTGTGATGTAGGGATTCATACCCAAGTTGGTGAGTTCATCTATGATACCTGACTGGGGAATGGTGTCAAAGGCCTTAGCGAGGTATAGGTAGGCTGTGTGGAGCTCCTTTCAATCAGCTGTAGCCTGGGTAATTGTCTTAAAGAAATCCACTCAGTTCAGGAGGCATGATCTGCATTTGACGAAGCCCAACTGGGTGTGCTGAACTGTGTGAAGGTTCCCAATGTCTTTATTGTTGACTTCCATTATGATTGGCTCCATTGCCTTGCAGATCAGACTCATCAGACTCATAGAGCGTGAATGCCAAGGGTCTTTTGTGGCCCCACCCCTGTGGAGTGGGAAGAATGTTGCTGTGCAATATTCTCTGGGTACATATCCTGTACAGAGGATGTAGAGAGAGGTGTAGGTATCCTTGATGAATATGGATACATCCCCACCCTATGTGCTATGATCCAGGTTCTGATGCTGGAAGGTATGGAATGAGTAGTATCCTGGTAGTACTGGTGTGCTCTCTGGAGCCTTGAACTAGGTTTCTGTTACTGCACAGATATCAATATTCTCCATACTGAGAAGTGCCTCGAGTGTGTGCATTTGGAGGCTGAGACTTCTGACAATGAGTAACATTTAGCACACTTTGTGGTTATTTGTGTTGGTTACGGGGTTTGGTTTGTCCTGAGTGACCGGTGTTCCACACCTGAAGTCAATGCCTCATTGGTCCGATCTGATAATAAGCTAATTACCCTACATATCCACATTCTGCCCCCACCCCCCATTAAGGAAACCATGTTAAAAAATGTCTCCAAAGCCAACTTCATGCTTCTTAAGACAGAAGTGGTGAACTTCATGACACCCATGCAGATGGACAATACAGTTACGACTACTGAATCCTACACAATTGCACTTTATAAGCACTTACATGAGTGCATGGATCATGCTATCCCAAACAGAACCAAGATGCTATCCTCCAAGAAAAGGAAGCCAATCTGGTGGTCTCCTGCCATAAACAAACTGTACAACAGAAGGAAGAAACTTTTGCAAAAGAGAGTAAAATCCCATGAGTGGAGGAGCTCCCTGGTCAGCCTCAGTAAGAAGCTGCGATCCCTGATAAAATCCTCCAAAGCTAGCTATGAAAACAAAATCACCACTGATTCTAAAGACAACCACAAAGCATTCTATAGCTATGTCAAGAATCTCAATGGCAACACTCAGATCTGCTCTGAGTTACAGCACAATGGCACTAAATATACAGACCTAACTGATATTGCCAACATCCTGGCAGATAGGTTCAGTGCTAACTTTACCTCCCTCTCACCCATGAATGAGCCCATCTCTATACCGGAAGAATGCAAAGTTCCTGTAATCACAGCTGCACAGGTAAAAACCACACTCTCCAAAGCCCAGAACACAGCATCCATGAGACCAGACACCATCCCAGGCTGTATTCTACATGAACTACAGAACAAACTGGCACCACACCTAAGTACCATGTTCAATCATAGCCTCACCTCAGACTTTCTGCCTGCTGAATGGCACACAGTGACGGTTATCCCACTACACAAGGGGGGGAGCCACCACAACCCCAGGAACTAGTGCCCCATTAGCCTGATGAGCCTGGTCTGCAAGGCCATGGAACGTATCATCATGGAACTTATAAACAAAGACATTGGTAATCTCCAAACTCTGGACCCCAACCAATTCAGGTTTGTAAAAGGCAGATCATGTCTCCTAAACCTGATAGACTTCTTTGAAGCACTCACCAAAGCTGTAGACAAGGGTAAGGTGGTTCACACAGCCTATCTAGAGCTTGCCAAGGCTTTTGACACCATCCCTCACTCTAGAATTATAGATAAACACACTAAACTAGGTATAATCCCCACAAGATGGGTTGCCAACTGGCTCACTGACAGAACCCACACTGTGAAAGTAGCAGACTCCAAATCCAACTTCAGACGAGTGACAAGTGGAGTACCACAGGATTCAGTCCTGTGTACTGTCCTGTTTGGTATCTACTTCCCTGAAGTACAGGCTAACACAGAAGGTCTTTGGCTAATGAAGTTCGCAGATGACTGCAAACTAGGAGCCATAATCGAAACTACTAATGATGTGGACATCCTACAAAAGGGCCTCACTGAGACAGGTGCCTGGTGCCAAAGCCATGGCCTCAAGCTCAATGCCAAAAAGTGCATTGTCATCCCCTTTGGTAAAAACTCTGTACCCATGAACTACAACATAGGTGGTAGTAAACTTAACACTGAAGGTGTGATAAGAGACCTTGGGACATAGGTAGACAATAGTCTCTCCTTTAATAATCACATCCCCACAGTAGTCAGGAAATCCTTCTATGTGGCACACCTCATCACAAAAGGTTTCTCATGCAGAAAAAAAGAGGTAATTGCTCCCCTCTATTCATCACTCATTAGATCCATTATAGAGTACAACGCCCCTTTTGGTATGTACCTCCCAAGACATCTACAACAACTGGAAAGGCCACAGAAATACCTCACAAAGAGGATTACTGGCCTCAAACACATGCCCTACGCAGACCGTCTCAAAAAACTCCAGCTTTACTCTGTCGCATATTGCCTACTCAGAGGTGATCTCTGCCTAACATACAAAGCTATGTCAAACCCAGAGCTGTTGGACATGCTCCACTTAAAACAATCCCAATCCCTCCAAGCTACACGCTCTAGGGACCTAAACCTTGTCACCACAATAAACAGAACATGCCGGAGGGATAGATTCTTGTCCCAGATACTTCCCATACTCTGGAATAAACTGACAGTAACCTTCCCTTGTCCAGCTGAGTGAGTGGAACAACTGTGTGCCTGACTACGGAGTCACCTATTACTAGTGTGTTGGGTGTGTTGTTTTGCCTTAGGGCCTGTTGTGAGGCACACTGCTTTGGTGTATTATGTGTTTTCTGGCATGTGCTTGGAGGTGCATGTTGCTTGCTTGTCTGCTTAGGAAGACATTCTCTCTTTTTCAGATTAATATTTATATTCTCCGAGTCTGGTAATGTGTATTTATGTGTGTATTTTGCTGGTGCTTAAATTGTAGGTCTATGTGAGACTGTTGGTGTTCTGGTTGTATGACCCTACTCTTCTTGACTGTATTGTCCAGTACTGGGTTGACAGAGCTTAGCAACCGGTTTGACCCTGTGTGTGCCAGCATGTGGTGCATCCACCCATATATGATGTGGTCATGGCCTATGCATACAATACACTCACAATACACCTAGTATGATAAGCCTGCTGAGGTTAGCAAATGTGGAAAAAACCTTTGGGCAAACTGTCAGCAAGTAATGTCTGTATTGCACCCTGTAACTCCATATTGCTTGCTGAAGTGTAAAGACGTACTTAGTTTGGATTAAGAACCCTGCACTTGCCAGCTGTGTGTGTGCGTGTGTGTGTGTGTGTGTGTGTGTGTGTGTGTGTGTGTGTGTGTGTGTGTGTGTGTGTGTGTGTGTGTGTCTGTCTCTCCCTGGGGAGAGACCAACCTTTTTGGAGACTACTCACACCCCTTAAACGTGATATACTCATCTTTGCCAAGTCTGATGATGTCACCATCCTACAAATATACTTATGGAAAAATGAAATTTCAGTAATGTGTATAGCTTGTCGTGTAAATGCATATTGCTGTAGTATCATAATGTAGTTAGGTAGGGGTTTGAATCATGCACTTGCCTACTGTGTGAGTTTTCCTGGGGAGGAGCAACCTTTTTGGAGACTACTCACACCCCTTAAAAGTGGTATACTCATCTTTGCCAAGTCTGATGATGTCATCATCCTACAAATATACCTGTGGAAAGATGAAATCCCAGTAATGTGTGTAGCGTGTTGTGTAAATGCATACTGCTATAGTATCATAATGTAGTTAGGTAGGGATTTGAATGCTGCATTTGTCAGCTGTGTGTGTGTGTCTCCCCGGGGAGTCATAACCTTTTTGGAGAATACTCACACCCCTTAAAAGTGGTATACTCATCTTTGTCAAGTCTGATGATGTCACCATCCTACAAATATACCTGTGGAAAGGTGAAGCCCTAGTAATGTGTATAGCACGTTGTGTAAATGCGTACTGCTAGAATATCAAAATGTAGTTAGGTAGGGGCTTGAATCCTGCACTTGCCAACTGTGGGTGTGTCTCTATGAGGAGGAGCAACCTTTTTGGATAATACTCACACACACCCCTTAAAAGTAGTATACTCATCTTTAACATGTCTGATGATGTCACCATCCTACAAATATACCTGTGGAAAGGTGAAACCCCAGTAATGTGTATAGTGTGTCATGTAAGTGCATACTGCTGTAGTATCATAATGTACTTAGGAAAGAGTTTGAATCTTACACTTGCTGACTGTGTGTGTGTTCCAGGTGTGTGACACCGTTGGTCAATGTGGCATGGGTTTTGATTTTTCTAGTGTATGACATATCACAATGACAACTGTATGTGCATTACACATGTAAGTTAGCTGTTGTGCAAAGCCATATACATACATGTGACCTCAATTATTTCATAGGTGGGTACTCTGTTATCTTTGCCAGAGCATGCTGGCACTTTCCAGACCTTAGGTCACTTCTGTATGCTTGTGGCAAGCTTAGCCACTGCAGTGATCCCTGGGCTACGTCTTCTGTTTCACATTCACTTATCTATTGAAGAGTGTGAGTGAGGGTTTATGCTTGAGATATATTTGAATCCTGTTCCAAAGCAAGCAAAGTCTGGCAAAGATGACTAATCATTATAGATGTGCAACAACCTCTGTGGATCTGCATGAAAACCCTTTATTGCTTATGTGCTCCACAGAGGGATTTCCAAAACCCTTTGGTAATGTAGTTATCAAAGGAGAGATGACTAAACACATGGCTCTATGTACACATTAGTACCTGTTCCACATTTTGGAGGCTACTACCTATGTGGTACTATGGGGATACTTTGTTTTCTAAAAGTGGATAACTATGCTTTCTTTGGCTTATAGTTTACAGCATGAGTTTGACACCAGGTATCTGTCTCTATGATACTCTTTTGGACGATGTGTGTGTCATCTGGAGAATAAAGTATAGCGCACAGTATGCATTTTCATCAAATGTGTGCAGACATATCCCTACTGTGTTTGCTTGTACCTAAGAAAGCTATATGCCAAACAGGAGTGGTCCCAGGACTAAGTGCAGGTGAATACCACTTGTTGTTGGCATAGAATGTACATGGAGGCTACAAATGTTACGCTGTGTCCTACATCTGTGTGTCAGTTTTCAATCCATCATCTAACAATCATTTATGGTCAGTCTGTTGAGGTTATGTATAATACCAGAATGTGGGATGGGTGTGAATTGCTGGTGAGCTATAGCTTAGCTGTGTGGCCCTCCCCTCCCTCACCTATAGCCTTGTTAACTGGCTTGAAGTCTACTAAGTGTAGGAGCCATGATCTGGCCTTTAAAGAACCTAAGTGGGTATGTGCAGTGTTTGCAGGTTCATAATGTCTCTGTTAATGAGTTCCATAATGCTGTGCTCCACAGCCTTCCAGATAACATTTGTCTGGCTTATAGAGTGAGCGTTTCCAGGATCTGTTGTAGTTCTACCCTTAATCAATTTATGTTAACATTTGCACTGGGTGTGACAAGGGTGGGCATGTTTAGGAATAAGTATATTAGAGGGTCAGCCCAGGTTTGAAGGTTAGTAGACCAAGCCAGATAGGCAGGATTAAGTTGGTTTGTACATGTGCTGAGGAGGGATGCAGAGTATATTGTAAAATAGATGCTAAGGATGAAGCCGCCAGGTAACAGGAAAAGAGAAATGCCTAAGATGAGGTTTATGGCTGTAGTGAGAGAGGACATGCAGGTGGATGGTGTGACAGCGCAAGATGCAGAGGGCAGGAAGAAATGGAAACAGATGATCTACTGTGGCGACCCGTAATGGGAGCATCTGAAAGGAGAAGAAGAAGAAGACATTGTAGCTCAACCCTTGTGGACTGTGAACACCATTACCGTGTGTCATTCCACAAGTATGTAACCTGTATAGAGGCTGCATCTGGACAGAGTGTTTAGGTGAGTGGTGACTTCATATGTCAGCTTGTGTATGACACAGCCAGGGATACTGTCCAGTACCATTGCCACTGTGGTTCAGACTTTGTTAAAGAGATGTTTTAACTAGAGTGTCTGTGAATCATCAGGTTTTACAATCTTCAGGTCTGGAAATGTGGCCCTTGTGTAATGACAGAGTGGTGAAATCCGCATTCAAACTGTCTGACAAGAAATTGGTAATGTCAGTCAGATAAGTGTACTTTGTGACCATTTATATTAATTGTGACCCGATCTGAGATTTCCCCTGTAGATTATAAACAACACTAAAGAATGCTTTAGTGTTGTCTTTGGAATCCTTGCCATTTTGAAGCTTGCCTTGTATGTTTATTGAGGGATTGTATTTTCCCAATGATACTGACCAGAGAGGTTATCCCTTCTTGGTATTTAACTCTTTTTTGGTACAACTTCACACCTACTATTATATATTTAGTTTATGGCAGGGGTCCATGAGACTAATGCACTTTTACTGTATAAGTGAGAATTTCTTGTGTTTGTAATAGCATGGTCCATGCAACCCTGTAGGTGAACAGTGTGCATTACTAAAGGATTATGTAGCTGGGACAGTGTTAACCTTAGTAATGCAAACCGATGACAGATAGCAACAACACCATCACCCACAGCACAGTCTCAAACCGTGTCATACACACACATGCATACTCAAGTTCCAAAATGTGTGTAGTACAATGCATACTGGCCACCAATAGAAACTATGGAGTGTTAACACTGGCCAATACAGGGCATGTCACCCTGCCCATGTGTTCAATATGCATGTACATGCAGACATTGCACCTCCAGCATGTTCACAAATGGACACCTGCAAACCTGTGTTGCACACACCCCATACTTACTGTCCACTGTATAATGCATGCTGACACAACTACACACATCAGCCAAGTGGCACATGGGCAAAGAAAACACAACTGGAATAAACACTGGTGAAAACAATGCAAACATTGCTAATTACAGCTTTAATGCATCATGCCTGCTCAGCTGCACCTTCAAGGATATCATTACACTTTACTGCTGACAGCATGCTACACATCCAACCATTGCTATACCTTATTAAAGTCACCCTGTGCATCAGCACCATGTTAGCCTGTTCCTGCATCAATGTTACAGATGACAGGAGGTGGCACAGGTTTCATCATATGCACAGGGTGTGTTGTTGGTTTGCCAGAGGCCTACACTGAGCCATACAATCAACATGTGTGTATGAGTGTGTGTGTGAGGGCCATGAGTACTGTTATGGGCCAATGTTGATGTCATGTGTGCAGGTATGTGTTTGCCCTAGGCTTCTGGTTTATGTGTGTGTGTGTCTGCATGCACACAGTTCCACCATGTGGCTGCCATATACGGGGATTTGTGAGACAGCTACAGACTGTACATGGCAGGCTTTACAGATCACCGTCTCTGGCCATGGATACGAAACCTGTGCCTGGCAGGGGTGCTACAGACAGTATCAGGTACTAATCCAGACTGGGTACTATCTGAAGAGGTTGACATATGTCCACTGGATCCAGGTCCCTGCTGGGACTGGCCAGAGCCACGTGCATGTGGTCTGCTAGGACGGTCTATGGACAGCCCCCCCAACATTGCTGGGGCTGGTACTGGCACTACAGGAGTGGCTGTGACTTGCTGGACATCCATGGCAACCTCCAGCTGGTGATGTTGCTGGCATATGTCCACATCAACATCTCAACCATACCGCACTGTCCTGACACATGGACATGACATTGTGGAAGACATCCAATGTCGCACCCCAACGTCTATCAATGACCTCAGTGCAGTTACGTATGGCATCTGCTAGGTCACAGATACTGTCATTTACAGAGGTGTAATGAGCCCTCTGTGCCCTTAGCACCTGTCTGGTGTACAGCTCCATTCGTGTCTGTGCCTCCATGACAGCCTGGAACATGCGTGTGGTAGAACGAGGTGTGGCACGTCTGCCAGGGGCATGATGACCAGCAGTGCTCTGATGAGAACCCCTGGGCATCTGCCTATGTGGTACCATTCCAGACATCTGGCTATGGCTGCTGTGTCCTGATACATGTGCCATAGATACCACACTGTCCTGGCCTGTGCCAACCGTACACTGTCCCTCAGCTAAGGGCAATGGTGATGATAGATGTACAGGCAGTATGACTGTGTGCATGGATGGGGTGGAGACTTGTGTACTGTTAATTGGTGGCCCAACAACAGACCCTGACAAACCTGCCTGCGTCTCAACACACCTATCCTCATCATCACTGTCTGTCTCAGTGACATCAGGTTCCCTGCTGTACTGAACCTGCCCCACCTCACCACCTGTGAGAGGAAAACAGGAAACACACTTTAAGACCTGAACATGACTTCAGACCACATGCGCACATGCACACATGTGCACACACAATACTACACTCCTCCCTAAAGCAGACACACGCAACACCAGCAATCACAGAACATAACCAATAGCAGGTGATGGTGGGGTACAGTATCACAAGCAAAACATATCACACATGTCAGCATGCAGGACATGTGTTGCTCAACAGCATGCAGTGCAAGTGTAGTCAGTCCTTGTTACTAACAGTATGTGTTTTGTTATTAGGTGATGGCCCTCCCCTTGGAACACAATGCTTACATGGACACAACATTGCTGTGCAGGTATTCATAACCCTGTAATGTACTATGCACCATAACTCACAGGTGTACATACCATTGCTGGATGTGTATCTGTGTGTCAGATAGGTATCCAATTCTGATAACAGCCTCTGTGTCTTTAGCAAATAATTGTGGACACATTTTAGTACATGCATGATGAGTATTCACACAATATCATCAGTGGTGCATGGATAATTGATGGTATACCATTCAGCCACATACCCAATGTATGGTACTTATGGTGAGTGTAGATCATATTGTGGACATGCCAGTCTCATCCATGACATGGCATGCTAAAACACAACTGCATATTTAAACACTACACATACCCAATATGTGTCATATGACCTAGTCACTCAATAGCATCACAAGTCATATATGTGCCAATTGTGCAAATGGTGATTGGTATGCATACTGTTTAGGGGTGCATATGTGTGCACACACGCATCATTATTGTGTGTAGCAATGACAGCTATGTGTAGTACTGTGGTTACAATAACTGGATGGGGTATAGTACCATAGGCCATCATCATGATGCATCAGGTGGTCACTCTAGGCTACAAATGTTTCACAAACCAGCACTAATCATGCTGTGCTGGAACTGTACTACCTTAGCTAAATTCACCATTTCACAACCAGTTGTTATGTGAGTTTGTAAGGAGGCCAATAAGGAGCATTCCCTGACATGAATGTGTAGTGTGTTGCAGAGAGTTTAAATGCCCCAGGATAGGCCTCTACCCCTCAGGTATATTATGTGTAATGTGTGGATGAGATTTTGGATACTGGAGTGTGTCTTTATAGAGGGTGTGGGAATCCTTTATTTGTAGCATGTTAAAATGAACTGTGTATGACATAGATGTGTATGTTATGTGCATGTTGAGTATCAACTGTGCCTATCCAATGATCACTACAGTCTAGCCACATTTGTTTGAGATGGTCTGGGTATTGCATGTGTTTGAGGCAGCTAATCACATTAGTGAGATGTGCGTGCTCTTATACCAAACATGCACAGCATGCATTATGGGTAGGTGTGTTACATGTGTACATGGCCTACACCTTAACTATGACATCCACTTTTTATTTACATTAATAAATGTAGAACACACTAACCAGCATCTGTCCATTGCCTTGATATGACCCCAGAGGGACCTACATAGAGATGAGACAGTTTGTCAGTGGCCAAAACTGTGGCATTGCTGCTGTGTGTTTGCAATCTTACAGTACAACAGCAGTTTACATTCACAGGGCTACAGATTATGTTCCAAATGATCAGTATTGCACAACAACAGGCTCCACATCTTTGAACGAGACACTCCACATCAAACATATGCATGATCTACCAATACAGATAACAGTAGGCTACGGATATGCCATGATACCTGCATGCTCCATGTGTGTTTGCTGGGTGGCTCCAACCTCCATCATGGTGCACGTCTGCTGCTGTTGTTCTTGGGCAGGTGCCATCAGGCTCATGAGCAGCTCCTCCACTCTGGTGTGGGAGGGATGGATATTAACACCACCTCCTGTTGCAAGCTGTTGTCTACGCACATCAGTGACATGCTGACGGACATGTCTGAGAAGATCACTGCAGTGGTGGCGTACCTGCTCATATGTCCGGTTATGCAGGCCTACCTCATTGACCCTGAAGACAACATCTTCCCACACTGCAGTACACACCTGCTGGTCCTGGCTGGTTCATGAGAACATGAGAACATGAGACGGTAGTGCTGAATCATACTGCTAGTAATGATATCATCTTCAGCACTACTGTAACTTGGGTTCCTGCTGTGGGCCATGATCCCTGGAAGACATAAATACAAAAATATGTCTGTGCAAGTCATATGGCACATTTAACATTATACAGTACAGATATCACTGAACTGCCATATATAGCAACCTATAAGCTAACCGAGAGTTAAACACTGTAACTGCCACTTATTACTGCTCACCCCACAACTGCTTGAAAGTGCCTTGCTCACTCTCTATCTAATGAACCATGTTCTGCACAGCAACAAAATAAAATCACTATATAAGACTATACAAGAGTACCTGGCACACTGTATGCAACACGATGCACCACCTAGCCACAGCAGATATACATCAAGCTGATGTGTAAAGAAATATATCATCCATCAATATCAGTGTAAGGTCCAGTAAATGTATTACTATTATACCACACGACTTGTTAATGCCAAACCCGTGGCCAAAATATTTGCACACTTGGGAATATAGGTCACATACTACTGTAGTACACTATGAATGTTAATAGATATGCAGTTATATGTTTTACCACACATATGTAGGACATGTTACAGACATACCCACACACACATCAGACATAATTACAGGACACAAAGGTATGACAACCCAGATAAGCTTTCAGTGTGTACTATACAGTACTGTGTGTCAGTACTTACACAACATTAATCTTGAGAAATACAATCTGTGATGAATACAGGGACCACACAAAACAGTGGATGCAAGCAATGTGGACATACACCATACTTTGCTGTACAGGCCCGGAGCTTTAAGTAATACTACAGTAACACACAGGATTTGCATTCAACATCAGTACAATCACGCCCTAGTTAAAACCAAGGGACTTAATCACACTGTATGCAATAGCACTTGTTCTGCCTAGCAACAGTATACACAGCTTTTGCTAGGATCAAAGCAAGGACCCATAATACCATAACATAAACAGTTTCCCACTAAGCTATCCCACAGATACATATCTTTGATGTATTCACAAACATATTGACCATCACAGTCAGTCAACAGTACAGAGAATCTATTGCAACAAGTAGATGTAGGTGTGTATGAGTATATATATATATATATATATATATATATATATATATATATATATATATATATATATATATATATATATATATATATATATATATATGTATATATATATATATATATATATATATATATATATATATATATACACACACACACACACATCCATTTGTCTACATATACATATATATGTAGGCACATATACATTTCACCTTTCATAGTGAGAATATCAATTATACAAAGGATGTAAGGTGTACAGTAATGTAATAAAATCCCACAGTCTTGGGATAAATGCATTGAAGGTCACAGCACAGGTAGCTTTAGCAGGCCTTACTGGCTTCAACACTGCAAACTGAACAAACCACCCACAGTGTTTAACCACCACATGTCATATACCAGCACTGTATGCTGTCTTGTTTGTCACACACTAAAACCTACATACAAATATGCGCATACTAACCTTCACCAACATATATATCTCCTCCCTTCACAAACAGTTGCAATATGTCCCCTGCTCTATGCACATATACAGATGTGAATATATATGACACATATATATTTCTCCGTATGTGTGTGGCACACACACACAAAGTCCACACTGTTGTAAGTCCCTGGACCTTACAGCTGAACTATTGGGCCTTGCTGCAACACAAACAAGTGTCACATATGAGCACACACTAACATTAGAGGGGGTTATATATGGCACCAGATGCTAGATAAGCATACTAGACTGCTACAGCCGTTGCCAATGCTAAGCTACACTTTAATATGACTATCATGCATGTGTTGCTGTATCACACCCATGTTTATATAATGTCAGCGCTAATCCCCCCAACAGCCATTGGCCACACTACTGTACAGAACACAAATAACATGGATCAGATCTTTGACATTTAATGCTGAGCTACACATTTCACAGGTATGTCCCACTGCCCACAGGTACACACAGTATTGTCCATAGCAGTAGTTAAGCAGAACATATGTGCATAAAGAAGTACTGCTGACACATATGAATGTTTCACATTTTGTAGACTATTCTTCAATAACATCTACTACATCTCAGTAAATACATATCTGTCACATACCTTTCCTTTGTATGATTTGGTAATATTTATTTTTCCTTTTCTCTGTCTGTCTGTCTCTCTCTCTCTCTCTGTCTCCCTCTCTGTCAGTCTCTGCAACAGAGTGATTGAGTTTGTTGGAAGAGATTGCAGCCTGCTTTTGTAGGAATTTGCACATGAGCATGTGATGGCCTCTGCACCAATTAGTGGCCACCATTTGCTAACTGCATGCAGCCTGCTGTGTTGTAATTGCAGTAATCACTGTCATAGCAACCCAGTACTATAAATTGTTGACTCATGTAGGTGTGGCCCTTTCAGCTTTCCAAGATGGAGATCATCCTTGTTTGGTGTGGACATCATTGTTCAAGACAGAAGGTTGGCATAATTCTTATATCAGAAGCCAGGGGTGTAGCCAAAGATTTACATTTTGTACTCAGACCTAATGTTGCTGCTTCCAGTACCCACTTGTCAGTGTATAAATGTACTCGCCCCTCAAAATGCTACCCCAAGATACATGGAAAGATGTACTTTCTTTTCAACTGTTACAATTAACTGCCATACAAAGCTAGTTATAGAGATGTATTCCTTTGGCACAAGAATTGTTTGTGAACTGCTATACTGTGAATATTCATTTACTCAGTTCTAAACAGTTTGTGCTTTTTTAGTGTTGACATTAGCACGAACTGCTCAGAAATACTGGACACATTTCAGTACTATAAGTATGCTTACCTACATCCTTGGTAGAACCTGCACACACAGGTATATTCTACATTTGGGTAGGGTTGCAGAATTACAGAGAGCGTAAGTAGTATTGTGAGGATTTTATCTTGCTGGACGATCAAGGCAAGTAGTCTGTCTGCATAACTCCCAACTGTGGACCTATCCACATGATAGCCAAAGAATTGCCTGTTATTGTTTGTCTGTGCACCACATAGGTTTTTTCAGCAATAGAGCAATGTCATTCTTACAGTTGGTTGCTACCAGTACATGGCTACATCCATTTGTATTTCAGTGTTGTATACCTACATAAGGGTATGCTTCCAAAACTCCTTCCAAAGCTATCTGCACAGTGTGTAAGAGCAGAAAGGCTGATATGCCTCTGTGTTTCTGCCTCTGCCAGACCTCTCAACCAATCAGGTACATATTTGAACAGAATCAGGGAAAAGTCAAGAAAAAGTCAGGGACAATGAGGGACACCTTTAAAATATTAGTGCCATTAAGTTGAGACATTGAGAGAATCAGAGCATATGAATGAATACACCTTTTCTGAAGTAAATGAAGTGTCTAACTCTTAATTATTGTCATTATTCATTAAGTGTAATTCACCACCTTTTTGCCCAAAGTCAGTAGTTTTAGGAGGGATTCAGAGGGACAGAGCTAACATTTGGGTCAAAATCAGTGACATGTCTGAAAATTAGGGACAGTTGAGAGGTATGGCCTCTGCCCTAAACAGATATGCCAGTGTTTGTCCTGCTGTGATACTGTGCTGGGTTGTAAAGTGATGGTGTAACATTATTTCCTGCTAGAATGGCTGCTTCTCTTATCACAGTCATGTAACGTAATCCCACAACAACTGTTGGTCAACATCCACAGAACAAGTTGTGCGGTATGGTATTCCTAATTTTCCTTTACATTCACTCATTCTGATGCATGATATAATTATTTAAGCACCAACTTGATGTATATCTACCATGGCTTAGTGGTACTTCATGTTGTGTAGTGTGTGCAAGGTCTGGGGTTCAAGACATACAGAGGTGTTTTATTTTGCTCCTAAGCAGAACAAGGGCCCTCACATACAGAGTGACTAAGGCACTTTTAAGCAGTTGTAAGCGGGTTTGCACATTGCTGCGCATTGCTTAGCCAAGCGCAAACAAGGGCAATCTCACGCATACCCGCTAACTACTGCTTAATAGTGCTTACTCCTGCTCACCCCTGCGCTAATTTCTTTGAAAGAAAAGAAAAATGAGGAGATAGGAAAGTGGTGAAAAAGGGGCACAAAGAGGGAAAGACAGTATGGAAAATAGCTCAGGATGTGCAGGACGGGTATAGGGAAGGTCCATAGCTGCCCATTTCTTCAACAACAACAGCTGTGCATATGCAATAAATTTGGAGGTAGATATGAACCCTTTAACCCCTGAGAGAGGGGTGAGGACAACAAAGTATGTTGTCATGCCAATTAAATAACATTTCATGTGTCCAGTGGACATGTGTGCAAAATGGGCAGCTATGTATGGGGGCATAATTTTTTTTTTTTGGTAGCAGATTGCTTATTTTTTCAGGTGAGAGTGAAATATGGGGTAGGGGAAGTAGGTATATTTGGGGAGGTAGATTGGGGAGGTAAACAGACAAGACAAACAAGATGCATACAGGGGCAGTATATGACACATGTGGTGGGTGAACACCTTTGACGGGGAGGGATGTTTGGAAATTCCAAGCTCATGAGCCCCCAGATGGAAACAGTGGGACTGAGGTTCCCACCCATGGGCAGTCACCACTGCACCATCATGGCCCAGAGGGTGGCTTTGCTGGGGGCTGTGTAGGAGGGGCAGGCTGACCCGGGAGTTGCACCACTCAGGCCTCAAGCTGGCATAGAGGTTCTGCAACAGAACGTTTAATCTCTCTACATACCACAGCCCGAACTATTCGAAGAGTGATAGGTGCCCCTTTGCCAATGCCTACACGGGGGGGGGGAGCGAGCCCCATCCCCTGCAGTGCTTCCACCAGAAGGTGGCACAGGGCCAATGGAGGAGGAGGTCCCAGGCTGGGCACCAGATCTGCTGGTGCCAGGTGCCATGGCCAGCTGAGGTGGGACAGCTGGGTCCACTGGGACCGGCCTACCCATACAAAATATGTTTTGGAGAGTTTAATAAAGATATGGGTTAGTAACAGTCAACAGCATTCCCAATTAGTTATAACAGCATGCGGAAGTATTCCCATTAACCCAACACACCAGATTTTCAACAGTTGAAAAGCAAGCATAACACAGCATATATAGAACAATAGTGGTCATTACAACAGCATGCAGGTTGAATTGATGGCAACAGGCCACCAATATTGTGGTATTTTAACAGGGCACATGAATAGAAATTAATGCAAATATTTATAAACCAATAGGACATATGTCCCAACAAATGTTTTGAGATTAGACATACCGATTGAGGTGTGGAATTGCATTTTTTATGCACACACAGTAGGGTGGGAAAACATAGCTCAATTAACAACTTATATATCCTTCTAGTTTTCGTTACATTCCTATTAACTGCAGTTGTATGTCCCTTACATGTATTATTACACTACCCAATGTCCTTATATTGTGCAATTGGATTTTGCTAGATCATTATATACATGAGCTGCATCTTACATACAAACTGTCCAAGATGCACATGTTACTGCAACATATTTTGAGAGTTGCTCACACACACTACTAAGATGGTACACTGACAGATCTACTTTCATATAATTATCTAAATATGTTCAGGTGAAAGTATCAGTTATATGTTAACAGCTCCCTACATTTCTGGCAGCACACTGACAATTCTGGGGAACACAATACCAAGCTACTCATGTGCCAGATTAACCTGTACATGCTGGGCATGAATCAACGGTTGAGGGCTGTACATATGCATACAATCTACTGGCACTCCCTTCATCCACGTTATATGGGCCTACCCAAGTGTGGGTTGACACTGCTTAATACAAGACTACTATTTGTAGAATGCAACAGTACAACAACATATCAAAGAAAATGACACAGACTCACCCCATGAATCATACATATATTAAAGGATTATTACACCTTTATTTATTGGGTCAAAATACTTTTTGAAGGCTCTCTCATTTATTTTATATAACAGTACATGCAGAAAAATTACTAACCTGCCTGATGATGCAGCCTTTGCAGCCTATCTTCATGGGCTTGCTGGTTCATAACCAGGATACCTGCAGCTGTGAAGTAAATGCAGTGATATTGAGACAGACCTATCCATAGTATAAACAAGCTTAGCAATTCTTAACTACTTAATACAATGGCCACTTACTCAGTACTGGGGCATTAGGCATTGTACAGGATTCCTGGATCCACTGGTCCAGTTGATCCTCCCTACATTGCTTCAGGTCAGAATAATGGTGCCTGACCTGCTCACCAGTCTGAGGAACACCAGTGGCACTGGTGAGATCACGGGCAAGACTGTTCCAGGTCTCCATTTTATATTGGGTACCCTAGTACTGGCCCCGCAGGAGTCTTTCCTCATGATTGTGGTCAAGGAGCCAAACCATTACTTTGGACTCCTGGATGCCCCAGCGTTGCACTCTAAATTGAGTGCCTTCTCCAACACCGGCCATGCTGACTTCAGAAGGAAGCTACAACTAGTTATAGCAAGTATTCCTGCCTGTGAAGCTTAACTATGTCTCATTTCCCGCACTTATTTGTGATTGGCCAGTTTTGCAAAAACTCAGCTGTAGGCATGCCTGCTTAGCTGATGTTGGCAATGTTTAAAATTCCTTTGATAGATATGTGTCTGTGCGCAGCTATGTGCAATTGGATTTAAATATGCTCAGTAATGGTAAAATGTGCTAAGCAGTGCTTTATATTGCTTAAAATAGGGTACTCATGCCTCAGAATGCATAACCATTTCACCTTTATATATATATATATATATATATATATATATATATATATATATATATATATATATATAATTTGTTCGCTACTATATTTAACATTTCATTGCTTTTTTCAAAACTTATACATAAAAAATGTCAGGAAATATTTTTGTATACAGATTTCCAACAGAAAATGGAATGTGCAGTAGTGGGACTTGAAGTGGGAATGCCTCCTCGTTGCGCGAAGGCTCTAACCACTACACTATCACTATTTTGCTTAATTTGCATATATTTTTCTTATTATCCTCTTCTGGTGTCTAAGCTGCTAACTGTAGCTAAGCAATGGGCAAATCCGCACAAACCCATGCAAATACGGTCAGCTATATCGGATGAAAAAAAAATAAAAAAACTCTTTTTATTTTTAATTTTGTCAGTTGTTTTACATATAGTGTTACATTGTACACATGTGAGTGGACTCGCTCATGTAACTTGAAATTGCGGCGTTTCTTCTTTGCAGGGGCATGGATTTTTGGACTGCTCAGTAGTCCGACACACCCCCTACACTTATCCACGCTCCGTGTAAGCTTTAGAGTTGAGGCAGCACACCCTCATTAATATGCATGGTGCGCTGCCATCATACTCTTACACTGGCGCTTCCATGTAAGACTAATCTAGTCTTACATGGAAGATTAGTAAATCAGGGGGTCAGTTTATACCTATTTGTATATTTGTATGTTTTTATTCCTACCATATGTTATATATCTATAAAACTGTTTCCTTTTGCTTAATATCTTTATATACATTTTCCTCAAATTTTTCTTGATCTTGTCTCAGCCTATGTTTAATTTGTCTGTCCAGCTTCTTTATTTCAAATTTTAGTTATATTTTGACCATGTTTCCATTTCTTATATTTTCTCATGTCATCTTGTCATTATGTAAATATATCTTCCTGAACTTGTGTACCTAGTGTTTGATTTTTAAACGTGATTTAGATTTTTTTTCATTCAATTTCCTTTTCAAGACCTGTTACCTTCTTTCTGTACTTTTTCCACTAAAAGCATCACTTGGATTAATTTTACATAATGATTTTTTGCTTCCATATATTCTGAAATTAATTTTCTGTGCATTGGTTTAGATTTCAGTTTGCCAAAATTGTCTAGCAGTAATTTAACATTTATAACCACATGATCACTGCACATCAATAATGGTAAAACTAGGCCTAAACTAACAGTGATTTATTTAGGAAATCAATTTCCAGTATGTTCTATTCCCTGGTATGCTCTTTTGCAGTTTGAAGCAATTGTTGTTCATAAACGTATGCTGAAATTATTTTCTTACTAATATTGTTGAATAAATATTATTCCAGTGGGATTCTGTTAAAGTCCCTGGCCACTATTATTTTCCCTCCTGTGTTTCACAAAGGAAATACATTAATTCCTCTAGCTTATCAGTACTTGACTTTAGTAATTTATACATTCCAACAATTGCTATCTGTTCCAGGGTTGTTCTTTATTGTCACAATTACACAATCTATAGTATTAGTGTTACCATAAAACTTATAATAATGACAGGTCTCATAACAATATTTAATTTGCATCATAACATCTCTAGCTGATTTTTTTATTAGAATGTCTTTTAAAAACATTTATACCCTGATATAATTGGTTTCCAGTTATTGTTCTTTAACCATGATTCACAAACAATAGCAACATCAACCTTATGGGAATGCAACAATTTTTCCAATAAAAATGTTTCTTACCAATGCTCCCAGCATTGACAGCTTAAACAGATACATCAAATGTGCTAAATATGAACTCTTAAATTGCTGACCTGGCAAAACAAACTGTCTTGTGTTAGTCAAATATTGCAATATATCTGCTGCAACAATTCTCTTCCCCTGTCTTGACAATAAATTAGGTTTGGAAGCTCTACACACTTCTACTTTGTAAATTGGAGCATTTTCATGGAGGTATTTATCAAAAATCTTTTCATTTAAACAGATCTGACTCTCTTTTATATATGTGATTTGTGGAAAACATGTCCTAACACCTATACAAGCTATGGTGTCTAAGAGGGCTCTAAGTTCCCAGTAAAGTCAGATAGTTCTTTAAGATGAGTCACTTTGTACCAACATGAATAAAAGCAGCTCCATACTTCCTTACATTAAGGCGTTCTAAGGCCCTCCTCACATCCTGTATTTTTGCTCTTGGAAAGCAAAACACTGTATGGTGCTCATTGTCCTCTTTGCTAGTATAAGTATCAGTTGCTCTAATAATTAAATCTCCAAACACTAGCATACCATTTGTGACCAGATCCGAAGAATCTCTCACTTCTGGTTCAGTAATGTCTGCTCCATGAGTTGTTACAAAGAAATGATCTTCTTCACCAATATTCTTGTTAATTTCATTGGTTTCCTTGATTATTTTACAAGCATACGATTCTCATCCATCTTTCTTTGTACTTTCACATATTGGGCCACATTATTAACTTCAGTCTTTCTCCTTTTTTTCTAACAGTAATGTTCTTCAGTCCTTCCAAGATCAGTTTTGATTTCTTCCTTTTAACCTCTTTCCCTCTTTTTCTTCCTTTTGTTGGAAAATGATGTCATTTTCTAATGACTCAATGCTTTCTGATTGAGCAATGTTATCATTCCATATAATTTGTGCGCCCCATAACAAAGCATTTTCCCTTTCAATATGTATTCTGTATTAATTATAGGTATTAATAAATGTATTTTTCATTGTTGCAAACTTCTTTCTTTCTTTATTTTCTTCTACAAGCTCTGAATCCTCAGGCTGCTGAAAAACTACATCCTGAATTCCAAAGATGTCATTGCTAATATAATGGTTAATAGGGGTTAAATGACCTTTACTGAAGTTAAACCTTGTTTTCCTAAATGTGTTCTAATTGCACTTATTATCATTGATCTCATCAGCAAAGTCATTAATATACATAACAGTTCTCCAAGATATATGAATTGCACAAGTGCAATCATCATCAGTAAATCTAGATTTGCTGCTAATAATGGTAAGCAAATCTTTGAACTATTGACATGAGGAACATAGGTCATCGATGTTATCAGGTTTAACGTTTGTTTATGCATATCATTTAGTACACTGTGCAAGATGCTTGTGCTTTAGCAAATCATTGCTGGCATACTCATTTAAGGAATGAATTTTCAGCTACAAACGATTAAAGAATTAAAGGAAAAAGAATAATCAAAATCAATTATCACATAATTCAAAGAAATTAGAACAATTAGTTATGTAAGTTAAATTTAATGAGGAAATTGTATAAACAGTATGAAACTAGATATTAAATTAAGTACACTGAGCTAACCTTGTAAAAAGAAAATTAATTTATAAAGTCATCACTCTGACCTACAGAAACAGTTGTGCCAGTCACATTAAAATTCTGGATGCCCTTTACATTGTCAGTTGCAGTTCCAACTAGTTTTAACAGTGAAGTAACCATTACAGTTGTTTGTCTATAAACTACCCATTTCTAACATAACACACTAAAAATCAGAGATAAACAAAAAACAAAACATAAATCCAAGTAAACCTTTTCTTATCAAGGAACTGTACAATAAATCACAAACCAACACTGGATTGTTTCAGATAAGCTAGACTTGTCACTGTTATGTTATATTTGTCATTATTTAACTTGAAATTACACTGTTTCACTCTGTTTAGTAACTGCCTGAATCTTTTCTGTTTTTTTTTTTTTTGTCTGTCTCTTCCTAGCAACAAATAATCAGTTGTATTCACAGCTCATAAGCCTTCAATTACTTGTACAGCTACCATTTAAAATTCTGGTGTTGAAGACACACCTGACAGATGTCATAAGAATCTAGTTCTCCCTAATAGCTTATTAAATGAAAACATCTCTGACCCTTTCAGAATTTCTGGTTTACATCTAATGCTGAAACAAATTCAGTCAGCATTTGATATAGTTGAGTTCAGCTGCTTATCTGTAAACAGTGGATAATCCTTTTTTATCCACTTTAGTTACATTTTGTCAGTCAATACATGCTTACTCATAATTCATGAAAATGATCATCTTATTCATACATTTTCTTTGCTCTTTCACTGAGCTGTTCACTCACTTCATTTCTAGTCATGAAAGCTATTAGTACTTCCATGGAGAATGAATTAGCCTACCCTAGGACTTATTTGAAAAAAGTATTTTCCTGGTAAGTTTCCCATGCCTATAAATAATCTGCATAGTAATGCAAGACAGCACTGAGCAGTGTTCAAGATGGTTCTGTAACTACACATCTCTTCCAGTATACATTTATTATTATAAACTGTGAATATATTTCACCATGCCCAATTTGACAAAACTTAAATAACTCCACATATTTAGTGACTCACCTTCCTGTTCTAATGTTATCACTTGAAAGAGTATTTTATTATTTTTGTTTTATACTCACTTCAGTAGCATTTGACCCAGTCTAATAATACTTGGTGTCCTAATAAGATAATAACATGCACAGTTTTGCTTTCAGTGCCTTTCAGCACAACAGTGGTTATAAATAATCTAATAAAATATCACACTCTATACAAGTGCCTTTTTAATTTAATAATTCTTTTAGTTATTCTGATTTTCTCTTCACGAGCTGATTATTCCATTGCATTCACTCTTCATTATCTGATTTTGTAGGATCAACTTTTATTTCCATTTTAGTAGGACCTAGAAGCAATTGTTTTTCATGTTTTGCTAAACTAAAGTACAAATTGTTTTGCACATGCTATTGCTTCTTTTACATTATTTTCAGAAATGATTCATTCACCCACATTTTTCTGTTAAACTGATCAAACACTTGGCATTATTTCTACTTGTGCATAGCACATTAGCAACTACATAATGCAAAGCATACATTAGCTTTGCATTCTGGATTACTTTTAGACCATAATTCAATCTAAATGGCTTCAAATCTATCACATCATAGTATAAAATGTTTTCTTAACTTTTTAAGTGCATATCATTCTGTTAAAGAACTGTCCATATGCCTGTAAGTTGTGTACATTGTCATCTCATGCATGCTTAGATATGGTATTTTAAAAGTCTTTCCTCTCTACTGCATTCTAATATTCCTTAATTCCTATTTAACATTTTCTGCTGTTTCTTCTTACATAGCCAAGGTTGCACAATCACCTGGTATATTATTCTTTGGCTGCAGCTGGTAAAACAATGTACCATCTGCATTATTATGGGTTATCTATTTACGCATATATGTATGAGAAATATGGGATAAATAACTCAAATTACAGTTTAAGTAGATGCTATCTCTTGAAAATACCTCTATAGATGTCTTGTAAGACATCAGATTGGATGGCTTGTTGGACTCCTCTCTTAGTAGCATCCATTAGAGTCACTTTTTTTTTTATACTGTCACTTTGAAACACATTTAATACGCATAAATGCCTGTAGTTTCTTCTTAACATTTGAAATCTAGTTTGAACAGCAAAATCTTGAATGATTACATTTAACCAAAAAAATCTGATTCCGGTGATTTTCCCTAGAATTCTGATAAATGTCTATATTTCACCATTCCTTCAGATTAGAAAGAGATCTACACACTTATTGTAGTATAATTTTTGTCCTGACTGATTCTGTTTTAGTCTCTCACTTGAACCTGATATTTGCTTACAAACATCACTGTTTTAGTCTCTCACTTGAACCTGATATTTGCTTACAAACATCAGCAAATGTCAGAATCTTGCTGGTTTTTCTATGACCTGTAGCAACTGCACAGGTGAAAGACCTGTGACTTGCTGTGGAGAATTCCTAAATTCCAATAATACTAAAAATAGATTTGCTTAGCAATAACTGATAAAACTCTCCAATGTATTTATCAAATCGATTGTACTCTGTGCTACTCTCTTATCTCTGCCATTAGTTTAAGCATAGTTGAGGCTTGAAATAATGTGCTGAAATTCCCATTACTGTGAACATCTTTTAAATCTACACTAGTATACGATGGTTCTTTATATCAAACACCCACATCTAATATACCCTGTTTCTAGAATATTAAGTTCACTTTTCATATTCCAACTCACAGTAACAGTTAACTTCACAACTTCTGAAAATTTTAAGAACTACTAAACACAAATTAAACTCATTTCTTTTAATGCACAGTGAAATCAGTTTCAGTTTTACTTCACAGTCTGCCATATATATATTTTTTTATTTTTATATATTTACTTGCAGTTTGTTAAGTGGGAAAGTCCATTGGGCCAAGATGAGCCCTTTTTCAATGGAGGCCCAGGGAGGAAAAGCTCCACAGTGTATATGTACAAAAATCAGCAAGAAGTAGTAATAAGAAATCACTACAGTAATAGTTAAATTGTGTATACAATAAAAGGGATATACAAGAGATAATGCAAGAAGCAAATACGCAAATAAGCAGTAGTCAAAAACATAATACAATAAAAGTCATTGTTACATCAGTAGTATAGAACCCTAAAAAGGGGAGTATACATAGCATAAAATATAAGAGGCAGATTAGGGAGTACATAGCATAAAATATGAGGCAGCTTATATATCTGAGCTAGGGAAGGCAGGAGAAGGTATAGTAGGAGGGAAGGTGTGGATGGGTGAGAGCAGGAGCATTCCAAGTTAGAGGAGAGATGAGAATGGAGCAATCCCTTAAAGTAGATTCTGTGTAATATGGATGTGGGGAGGAAGTGAGTTCCATTTATGTGCAAGGTAGAAGGATAGACGAAGTTGCCCATGGGGTACGTGATGGCTTATGCACTGCAAAGAGATGTTGGTTATTAGATCTGAGGGTTCAGTGAGGGAGATGCATGGTGAAGATGGAGGACAGGGAGGGGCATTGAGAAGGATTGAAAATGAGCTTGTGGGCAGTGGTGAGTTGAATGAAGGATAGATAGTTAGTGAGCTCAAGCCAGTCCAGAGAGTGTAAGGAGTCACAGTTGTGAGGAAAAGGATTTTGAGCTGGTAGTATATTTGGAGATTTTATTGTAACAGGATGCTAGTTATCTTTGAGGGTTGCTTGCAGGTTGGTAATGAGAGGATCTCCATACATAAGGGAGGGGAGGAGGTAAGTGATAGAGAAGGTAAGCCTATTTGAGGGTGTGAGGTAGCAATTGTACCAGTAGAGCATTCCTAGTTTTTGGTGGGTTTTCTTAATGTTGGTTTGGAGGTGAAGGTCAAATTGTTACTGTTCATCGATAAGGACACATAGAAGCTTACTTTGGGAGACTATTTCGAGGGCAGATTTACTTTGGATGACTATAGAGAAGGCATTTGTGTCTATTTTGGTATTTTTAGGAGGGGTAAAGACCATGATTTTGGTTTTGGATGCATTAAGAGCTAAGTGATTATTTTGCATCCAAATCTCTGTGCTATTGAATGCGGCTTGTGTTAATTGTATAAGCTTAGGAAGGGATTCTGCAGAGCAAATAATGGTGGAGTCATCGGCGTATTGTACTAGTTTAGCATTGGGTATGCATTTGTCGAAGTTGTTTATTAAGATATTGAATAAAAGTGGACCCAGAATGGATCCCTGGGGGATGCCAGTCTGAGTGTTAAGGTAAGGGGAAGTAGAATTATTCCATTTGGTGGCTTGCTGTTGATCTGAGAGATAACTGGAAAACCAATTCAGACAGGAGGGAGAGAGATTAAGCTGGAAGAACCTAGAAAGAAGTAGGCTGTGCGATATTGTATCAAAGGCCTTAGAAAGGTCTAAGAGTAGAGCGGTACAATATTACCAGAATTGTGAGGGCAGTTGATGTTTTCTAGAAAGGATAAAAGGGTTGAGGTGGTACTGTGTCCAGGACTAAAGCCATATTGTGATGGGATAAGTAAGTGGTTGTCAAGGAAGTAGGGTAGAAGTTGAACGTGAATACATTTTTCAAGAATTTTTGAGAGGGGGGAGAGGATGGTGACAGGGCAGAAATTGGGGGTGTAAATGTTTGCCTCCTTTATGTAAGGGAATGATAAATGATAAAGGCTTTTTTCTAGAGGAGGGGTATGTACAATTCTCATATAAAATATAAAATAGCATAGCATATTTTTTTAAATGTTGTTGTGCTAAAATTACATACAGTATAGTTTTTAACTTTTTTATTAATTTGAACAGATACTTTTGGACAAAATAACATATTTCTAAATATTTTTAGACTTGACTATACCAACGTGAGATTCTAGAATTCTTGACCACATATTTCTCCTCAGTTTTTCTAGTACATCCAGTTTATCTGCTTTAACCAGTATGCATTGCAAGTAGCTAATTTTTTATTTCAATTAAAAATAAAGCAGTTTTTCTTCTACATGTCAGTCTTCTCTATGGTGAAATATTTATAGAAACGTCTGTAAGCATTTGCATTTCTGGATGATCATCTGCAGATTTCAGAAACACATTGAACTTCTTTTCTGTTATGAATAATTGCAGTATAACCTAGTTATCATCTAGTTCATCTCCAAGTAAAATAGTTACTGCTTTGGAAAGACTGAATAACTGGTATATGCATTGTTTACAAATCATTTGTAGTCATATTTCTGCAAATGCAGCATCATTCTTTGCAACATGAGAAGGGCCTTGTGCAACAACTTTTTGAATGCAGTCTGCAGTCACCAATTTCCATTTTTACTTCTTTCTGTAGGATATTTTGATTGAACTTGCTACAACCATATATTATGCTTAGAAGCATTTTTTTTCTGCCTGAGCAAACCCTTTTTGACAGCCATTAATGGTTCTTCACCCAATGGAAATGTATTCCTGCAAAATCGCGGCACCATTTCCATAACAGCACACATCTGCTTGTAA
>NC_056743.1:1143550627-1143613127 GCF_019279795.1 Protopterus annectens | reverse complement strand
CTAGTCATTCAGTATGCAAGTAGTCTTAACTTAGTACTGGAGTCTGTATAATTTGGGTCTCTGTTATTCCATAACTGAGATTTGTCATCTATTTCCACTCATTTTGATATTGTAGAAGGTAAGGCTGTTGCCAAGAATTAACTATTAAAAGCAGCGACTTCATGTCTGGCTATTGGCCACTCCCCTACTTGAACCTGCTGGTTTAGTGGTTTTGAAGTCTGTCTCCAGGAATGTACTTTTCCTGGTGACTATCACCTCCACTTGCAGGATCTCAAGACTTTGATGTCTTTATCTGATGATAGACAATGTTTATAATAATAAGGTGCCCCTTAGGATTTGTAGTTTCTGCCTTTGTATTTGATGAACTTATCAATAAAACATGTCAGACAGCCCATTGCTATAAATGTACTGCTTCCTGGTTTAGAATATTCCATGCCTATCAACACCATCCATTCCTTGCAGAACTTAACTATTTTTCCAAAACACGGAGTAAATTTCTTAGATTCATCTACCTCAGCCCACATGTTTAACATCATTGCTTAAAGAGCCTACCTGGCTGCCAGTAGCATTGAGGGTAAAATTCCTTCTTGGCACTCTGAAATTTAAACTAATTAGTAAAAAATGGAAAGTGCTGTCCGACGTTAAAAATCTGCTTCGCCTTTGGAATATCTTATATTCCTACAGGATATCAGATGTCCACCATACACAATGGTTATATCAAAAGAAGTATTTTGCAAAACTAACTCGTGCAACCTCAAAAATAATTCCACAAAAATTAGTTGTTCTGCTATTCACTCACCTTCAGAAAATTACTTAAGAACATGCAAAACATATTTTACAAATGCAATTGCTCTGGCAAACCTCGTTAAAAACTAGAACTTATAATGCATTAAGTCATTCGGCTATTCGTTCCTTCTTGCCAGTCACACAATGTAGGTGGGTGATGTCCAAGTTGGTTACAATAGTTTGTAGGATGTTGCATGCTTATCTCTGCCTGAGAATGAGGGGTTTATCCCAATACAGGAAAAAGTGACAAAGCATTTCCTATCCCAGAGTAATGTCCAAAGTCACACTGTAGGCAAATGGAGGCTGACAGGATCAATCCCTGGACTACAGTAAGCAGCTAGTTAAACAGCTCCTAATCATCTGTGCAAACTGCTAGCACAGGGGGTTAAGGGGATTAAGGCTATGAGCTAGTAGTTAGCACAGGGGTTAAGGCTATGAGCTGTGCTAACTGCTAGCTTCACCACTGTCTTTGTGAAGTTAGAGGTTGGGGAAGAATAAGCCAGTGAACATCAGCAGCAGGGACAAGCTTGTAACATCATGTAAACTACTGTCTAAATGAACTGAGTGCATGAGTCAAAAAGACAGAATAAGTATTTCATTTGTACAAGAGAAGTAAGAGCTGGCAGCTGCTACATAAACTGTTTCCAAAAAGATTGCCTACTGCAGCAGTCTTTGTATTCTGTTGCCAAAGTCCACTATGGTAAAGGAATGACTGCTTCTAGTGATTCCTTAAAAATGCTACATTCTAGACTTTTCTAATATGGTCGCTTGCATGAAGGTTTCATCTTCATCACTCATCATGCCAAGCTATTTTGATACCTCATTACTTAAGGGTACAGTCTTCTTATCTCTTTTTTGTTAGCTGTTGTTTCTTTTGTTTACCGCTTGGGTTTCAGCTCAATTGTTTTTTGAAAATCTTTTTATTTTAAATGTATTTTGTTTAACATTAAAATAGGTTAATCAACTCTTGTCCTGTTGCACAGAGGGATAAAGCCCTGACTGCTCCCCAGAAAATAATTGTTTGATTAGCTACTTCTGGGGGGGGGGGGGTGGCGGGCAAGTGAAGAAGGATTGGATAGGGCAGCTATCACTGGTTTACTAATCCAGGGGGAGGGAGGGAGGCAGCCTGGCTTATTGCAATTGTATGAAGAGCCAACCAAGCTCTGTGCTTAAAGCAGTGTGCCTCTTGTTTGGGAGGTTGCTCATGCATGGAAGCATGTATGCACCTCCTTAAGGCAGCCAGAGAGGAGATGGTTGAGCCGGTGAATGAGAATAGGTGATGTTTGGAGCTGACGGTCAGCTGCATTCAGTAAAAAAGACATAACCTATTAAATTGCATACTAAAGGGAAAAGTTCAGATAGGCGTAAGTAAAAATGTTAAAAACTCTCTAAAGCCAATACTACAAGATGATATTTCTTGTCATAATGCTCTCAAAAACATAAAATACAAGATAGCACAGGTTGATGCAAGGTAGAAAGGAAAAAGAAAATAAACAATGTCTCCCTCTCCTCTCAGTCAGGGTTTTGGCCTACATCCCAGCTACTGCATCCTTTAGAGCCATTTATCTATAATTTATTTATTTACTGGAATTTGTTTACTGGGAAAGTCAAACCAAGCAGTGCCCTGTTCAGTAGAGGCCCAGGGAAAAAAACACCATTATACAGACATCGTAGACATCATTTGGTATGTTTCATCTTGTACATACAGTTTCATTCATGTGCAGTAGTCCCATGACTCAGGCATCCTTGATATTAACTATATCATTTACAAACAGTTCTGATTGAAATAACAGTTATATGGGTGGTATATAAATAACATTTTGATATGTTTTTAATACAGGAAGGCATATGCAGTGCAATATCAGTATACAAAGATGGTCAGGTTTTACATATCTGTTACTATAAAGACATTCAAAATCTAGGACATATGAAGATAAGGTAAAGAGTTAGAGCAGTCCATAAAAGGAAGGAGTGGAGAAGGCACAAGTAAGACAAAGGAGATGAAATTATAGAGGGAGGTATAATTGCAATTATAGTACATTACGTTTTGTGATGCATAGAGTTATAGAGCTATATTAGTGCCAGTTTAACCAGGGTAGTGCAGGTACTGAGCCATTTATCTATAAGGTATTGCTTCGGTTGGCATTTAAAGTATTTCTGATGACTGACTCTTCTTAAGTAGATTGGAATGGTATTCCAGCTATTAGCAATGCAGTGTGAATACAGGAAGTATCTTGCATTGTTGTTAGGTTTAGTTACAGAGAGTAATCATTTGTCAGTGGAGCGCAGAGGTCTCTTAGTAGTGTAAGGTGAAGGATGGAGTGAAGAGTTAAGAAATTTTCAGTGTTGTGTAGTAGTTTAAAGGTTGTAATTAAGTACAGCAGAGAATTATTTAGTTAGAGCCAGTTTAGTTGTTCTAGAGAGAGAGGCAATGATATGATCTATATCAGAAAGATTTCTAGATGAGTGTTTAGAGCATGGGTAGTGCCCTAAAAGCACATATTAAAGTGGTGTCATTGGTGCATTGTATCATGGTGGTCTTGTCGGCCACTGTATTTAAGTCACTGGTAAATAAGTTAAACAGTAGTGGTCTTAGGATGGAACCCTGAGGGACTCCAACAGATGTAGGAAGAATAGAGGAGAAATCATCTTGCCATTTCACTGCTTGGGCCTGTTAGTGAAGGAACTAAGAAACCAGTTAAATCAGGAGGACAGTAGCCCACAGAAAGAGTTTAGTTAGGAAAATTTGATGACTGACTGTTTTGAATGCCTTGGAAAGATCCAGAAATAGGACTGAGGTTAGAAGACCTGAATTTCTATTGTGATTTATTATATCTGTGAACCTTAGGAGGGCAGTGGTTGTTCTGTGATAAGGTCTGAAACCATGCTGTTAGGGAGAGAGGAGGTTATGAGAAGTAATATATGTAGTATTTTGAGAGTGGATACAGCTTTCCAAGTTTTTAGATAAGGGCAAGAAAATGGCAATTGGTCTATAGTTTGTGAGCTCAACTGATGAGCTGCCTTTATAGAGGGTATTATTTTGGATTTCTTCCATAAGGTTTGGACATATCTAGAATGGTTTGTTAGAAATTAGACAGGATATGAAGGCTATCTACAGTGTGTCTGAGGTAATCAGATGGAAGTTGGTTAGGGACAGTGGTTGTTGTCTTTAAGGGTGTGTGAATATTTTTCAATTATAGATGTTAGGCATGGGAGTAAGTGTGAAGACCTGTTGAAACTGCAATGACCAGAAAGGGTGGCGGGATTTGTAGTAGTTTTGTTTTGTAGGAGAGAAGTTACTACTTTTTTAAAATGCGAGTTAAACTGTGAAGCAGTACTTTGGATGTTATTGTTTAGTGATAGACTGGGTTGGGTTGGGTTGATTCTCCAGGACTGAGCAATGTATTTATTGATTTCCAGTATTTTTTTTTTTTTTTGGAATGTTTGATGATGCAATTTGGGTGTAGATGTAATATGTTTTTTGTCCTGTTTTATGCATTGTTTGCTATGGTTCCCTAACTGCCTACATTGTTGCAGGTATGTTTGAGACTTGGTTTGTACCCATGACTTCCAGACTTCATCTCTAAGTTGCATGAATTGCTTTGTTATTTAGTTAACTAAACCAGTTTTGTTTTTAACTCTTTTGGTTCTTAATGGTGCTTACTCTGCCAGGATATTTAGAAATATTGTATTAAAACTGTCTACTGCTTCATCAAGGGGAAGAGTTTTTAGTGGAGCAGAGGTGATCTGCAGCAGGCTGGAGGCAAATATCTGCACTGAAGTTACTGACATTTCAAACTGTGTTACAGTGATGAACTTTGTAGGGCTGTTTGGGGTGTCTGATTATGCAGCTTAGCTAGTGGCCACTTAGTCTATCGGGTAGGATGCCACCTGTGATAACACTGTTTGGGATGGATGTTAGGATGGATTCTTTAGATGTGGCCGTGTCGATCAATTGAAAAAAGCTGTATAGCTGAATTGAATTTGTTGAGTTTTCTAGGGATATTATTTCCCAGTTTATGTTAATGTCTCCTAGCAAGATGATTTCCAGTCTTATGTTGGCCAATGTCCAGGAGAGGCTCTGTTCCAGGTTGGGAATCTTGTTACTAGGTGGTATGTATAGACTTATGATGACTAGAGATTTTGTAAGTAGAGAAGTTCAGCTTTGTTGAAAGTAGGTATAGCAGCGCGGTAAGTGCAGAGATCTAAACCATTTCTGTACAAAACACCATCTTCACCTGCTTTTGTTGGATCTATCTAGTCTGAGTATATTAAAACCAACTGGGAGTATTTCTGTATCTTTGATAATTGGCTTTAATCAGGTTTCTATGGTTATAAAGAGATCAGGAGAGTAGTGGGCTACACAGGTATGAATGTCTGTGATTTTGTTATAGAGACTTTATTAGTTGCTGTGTAGTATTTTATGTCCTAGATGGGTGGAGATGTAGCCTGTCACTGTTTCAGAATGTGTGGGTGCTGGTTTGGTGGGGGCTGGGTTATACGAGTTGGTTCAGGATTGGATGCGTATCCTCTCTCAGTATTATTGTCCAGTTAGAAATGTGGCTATTAAGGAGCCACTAATATTTGGGCTTGAGTTTATACTTGATTTTATAAAATGGTGGAGAATGCACTTCTTGTTTGTATTGCAAGATGCTAATGTAGTTCATGTCAAGTAGGCTGGAGGAGGTATTAGAGAAATGTGTTGTGATATTTAAGTTTAAGTATTTTGTTGTAGGTCTAGATACGTAACAGTGGGAGAGAGACGTGATAGCTGGTTGAGAGTGTGAGTATAGTGAAAAATGCTCATGATAGATTCATGTACCGCTGTCTTTTCTCTTCCTTTAACTTCTGCATCTAAGAATTCATGCATCAGTATTACAGTTCATCAACTCTGGGGATTGTTTGCCTTCAATTTCTGGTAATTACTTTCTTTGCTAAACATCTTGCTTGAATCTGATTCTTATCTCAGATTAGCACACTCCCAAATGTATGTAGTCACTGTCTAGAATAGCCATTACAACATTTCCAATATTCACCAGAAACATTCAGAAACATGATGCAAATTTATAAAGTGTGTAATATATCTCAGAAGAGAAAATACTATGTGCCATTGAGAGTCCTGTCAAGTATTTTTGTCCAACCCACTTCAAACCTCTGTCTGAGTCTCTAATCTCATCTAATGTTTTATATAGTTTACAAACTATACTGACAGGCTGCCAACCATACTCTATATTCATCTTTAAACAAATCTGTCCTTCAATTCTGTCAACTGGCCAATATACTCACCCCCAAGCCCCTATGCATTAAATATTCATTACTATTAAATGATAGTTATGCTGACATCTTGTCACCGTTGCTGTTATTTTTCCTGGTTATAAAGGCTAAGGCTTCAACTAACTGGTTCTAGTTTTCAGTGTGCATTTATCTGTCTAACCAATGAACAATGCAGGGAAAACTCTAATGCATGAGAAATTTAGTTTTAATAGGTGCCAAGACTTTTTTTGTCTCTCATTTTGCATTTTGCCAATGACATGCCTCAAAAATTGTCCCAAAAGGACCAGGAAAGTTAGCCAGCCTCCTCATAGGTTCATAGGAAGGTGTGTACTAGGCTATTGGCCCTGAAGCAACAAGCCTAGCCCATAGGATTACCCTAGCATCGTGCCACCCGACCTTAGTTCCCAAAGTCTCTGTCGAATAGACCCACTGAAGTGATCCCCGGGCTGAATTTTCTATTTCCCATCCACTCATCAAGATTTCTCTTGAACAGGGCCAGTGAGGTGCTCTGCTTGACATGTATGGAAAGTTTGCTCCATAGCATGGGCAAGCCCTGGGTTATGAACCTGTCCCTCCAGCATGTTCTGTTGATTGTGGTAATGAGGTTGAGGTCTCTGTAGCATGTGGTGTGGAAGGATTGGGATTTCTTTTATATATAGCATTTCTAACAGGGTTGGGTCAGACATGGCTTTATAAGTCAAGCAGAGATCGCCTCTAAGTAGGCGATATGAGACAGAGAATAGTTGGAGTTTTTTAAATCTGTCCATCTGGGACAAGTATTTAAGGCTTAGGATCCTCTTTGTGAGGTACTTTTGCAGCCTCTCCAGTGGTGCATGCCAAATGGGGCACTGTACTCAATGATTGGCCCAATGAGGGAAGAGTTGAACGAGACAATGACTTCTTTCTTCCTGGATGCAAAACCCTTAGTAATGAGATGTGCCACATAAAAGGACTTTCTGACTACAGTGGCAATGTGGTGGTTAAAGGAGAGGCTGCTGTCAACCTGTGTTCCCACATCTCTTATAATGTCTTCTGTGTTCAGTGGACTACCATCAATGTGGTAATTCATGGGAACCGGGTTTTCCCAAAGGGGATGACGAAACATATTTTGGCATTGAGCTTAAGGTCATGGTTCAGACACCAGTTGTTGGTCTCAGTGGGGCCTTTCTGTAGGATGTCAACATCACTTGGGAAGTTAATAATAGCTCCCAGCTTGCAATCATTTGCAAACTTTGTCAGCCAGAGACCCATCATGTTGGCCTGAACTTCACAGAAGTAGATACCAAACAGGAGAGGACCCAGGACTGAACAGTGTGGGACTCCACTTGTGACTGGTCGGTAGTCTGACTTGGAGTCAGCTACTTTCACACTGTGGGTTCTATCTGTGAGCCAGTTTGCAACCCACCTAGTGATACAGGGGTTGATGCCTAGCTTAATGAGTTTTTCTATGATTCCTGAGTGGGGAATGGTATCAAAGGCCTTGGCTAGATCAAGGTAGGATGTATGAACCACCTTCCCTTCATCCGCAGCTCTGGTGACTGACTCAAATAAGTCGACAAGTTGAGCAGGCATGATCTACCCTTCACAAAACCAAACTGTGTGGGATCTACAGTTTGGAGAGTTCCTATATCCTTGTTTATTAGGTCTATGATGATGGGTTCCATAGCTTTGCATATCAGACTCATCAGGCTAATCGGGCGATAGTTCCCAGGATCTCCTGTACTTTCCTATTGTTTTGATAGTATGGGTATCTCGCAGGTAACTCTTAGATGGTCATTTACACAGATAAAATACATTGTCTGATGTTTCAAATCTTGAAAGAAACATCTTCCTGGAAATAAAAGAGTAATCTAAAAACTGTACTTAGTACCTATTGTATTTGAATAATGTGAATCTTTCTGGTCTAAACTAAGTCCAGAAGTTACATGTATTAACATTATCTTTAGGATTTTTATATCTAATCTTATCTCTTTGTTAGGAATGTCCACTGTGCCATATACTGTGAGTTCCAAATGATCTCTCACATATTTATTGATTTTGCATTTCCATAATGGAGGAAATTGCTCCAATGACATTTATGTGGGCACATAGTTAATTGCTATAGCCTGCAATTTATGAATGTTTATTGTGCATCCTAATATTTAATGTTTGTCAGGATCTTGCAAGTAGATCAATAAAATATCAGCAAATAGTGATATGTCTCCAAATAAATGACAGACAGAATGGGAGAGTGGTACTTTGCCTTATCATGCATCCCAACTCAAAAATAGCCAAGAGTTCTGCATTTACCTTTACTTGTCAGTCATACCTCTGTACATATTTCACATCAATGTTATTTTATTTTTCTGTGGGAAATTAAATATTTGCAAAACCATAAACCAGTAATGTCAATTTAGCTGTCAAAGACTTTTTTGCTAACCAGGCTCAAGGCTATTCATAGGACTCTGTCCCATATTCCTCAGTAGGTGACAATGTTTAAATATAGTGTCAATTTTTGCTTTCCAGGTGCAGGCTCATACTGCTCTACTTCTAACAAAGCAGGTAAAGTTGGTGACACTCTGGATGCCAGTTTTAACATTACCATTTTATAATCCCAATCCAGGATTTAATTAGGTGTTTGCCTTCTTTCAGTATCACTTTTATACTTTATACTATCTGTGAAAGTGGTACCTTCTATGTTAGCAAGACTTTATTCATTACCCCCAGTAACCTCAGTAAAATCCACATTTTCTTCTATCCTTAAGAAGCTCAAGAGCTTACCTGTCAAGGCCAGGAGCCTTTGAATTACCTTTTATTGTATTTATCATTTGTTAACTGGGAAAGTCCAACTTGGAACAAAACCAATTTTCAGCTGAGGCCCAGGGAGAAACATTCCAGACACATCTTTGTAACGTGGGAGGAAACCAGCACACCCTGAGGAAACCCACATGAATGCAGGAAGAACACACAGACTCCACACAGAAGGCAACCTAGCTGAGAATTGAACCAGAGAACCACTTGTGTGAGGGGACAGTGCTACCATGGCACCACTGTGCTGTCCTCTCCCTGTTTTTTAATTTTTATTTTTTGTTCTTCAAGGCTAACTTTTCTGCTTCTGCTGCTTCTGCAATAGAAAGTCCCCCCCAAAAAAAAAATAAAACAAAATATGAACTGTGTCTTACAGATTTTCTGTCCTCATCTCCTAAACACAGATATTGGTATAATACTCCTTAAAAATTACACAACACAAACAGGGTTATTAATGACACTTAATTTCATGAACTCCAGAGCTAATAGACATCCAGCTCCATTTTTAGTAGTTTCAGTCTGTCATGTATCTTTCAGGTATGGGGAATTTCAGAAATAAATATGTAAAGTATCTTTCTTGACGTCTAACCCTTTCTGGATTAATCTACCTGTCTTCTTTCTTTTTTTAACTTTCTGTGTCTCTTGGATTAAAATTATTACACATTTGACCACCTGCTGCAGTTTCTAATTAAGTCATTCTTGTTACTCACAAGAGTTGAAATTCTTAAAATTATGAACCCCTGATGTGTAACTCTTTACCTCATTGTATAGATGCATCTTAAAGCTGTCCCAGTCAGTGTGTAGATGCACATTAAAGCTGTCCCAGTCCATCCACAGACGCATGTTAAACCTGTCCCAGTCCATGTGTAGATGCATGTTAAGGCTGTCCTAGTCAGTGTACAGATGCATGTTAAAGCTGTCCTAGTCAGTGTGTAGATTCACATTAAAGCTGTACCAGTTTGTCCACAGATGCACATTAAACCTGTCCCAGTCCATGTATAGATGCATGTTAAAGCTGTCCAAGTCGGTGTGTAGATGCAGGTTAAAGATGTCCAAGTCAATGTGTACATGTATGTTAATGTTGTTCCAGTCAGTGTGTAGATTCATGTTAAAGCTGTCCCAGTCAGTGTATTAAAGCATGTTGCAGTCAGTGCAGATGCATGTTAAAGCTGTCTCATGCAGTGTGTAGATTCATGTTAACGCTTTCCCAGTTCATCCACAGATGCATGTTAATCCTCTCCCAGTCCATGTGTAGATGCATGTTAAATCTTTCCCAGTCAGTGTGTAGATGCATGTTAACGCTTTCCCAGTCAGTGTGTGAATGCATGTTAAGGCTGTTGCAGTCATTGTAGATGCATGTTAAAGCTGTCCCAGTCAGTGTGTTGACGCACATTAAAGGTGTCTCATGCAGTGTGTAGATTCACGTTGAAGCTTTCCCAGTCCATCCACAGATACATGTTAAACCTGTCCCAGTCCATGTGTAGATGTATGTTAAAGCTGTCACAGTCAGTGCATAGATATATGTTAAAGCTGACACAGTCAGTATGTAAATGCTAGATGCATATAAACCTGCCCAGTCTATGTGTAGATGCATGTTAAGGCTGCCCCAGTCAGTGTGTAGATGCATGTTAAAGCTGTCCCAGACAGTGTGTAGATGCATGTTAAAGCTTTACCAGTCAGTGTGCACATGCATGTTAAGGCTGTCCCAGTCAGTGTGTAGATGCAGATTAAAGTTTTCCCACTCAAATAAAAAAACAATACTAAATACAAATAAAGAAAACAAAAGACAAAAAAAAAAACACACACAGAATTCAGCTCCAATCATTTATTCAGCCACCATTGATCTGGTCACTCGAACATTCATCTTCAGGGATTTGAATAAGTCAGCAGGCTTTATGTTTTATATATATATATATATATATATATATATATATATATATATATATATATATATATATGTGTGTGTGTGCAAACAAGCATCCCTAATAATTATTCAGTTATATAATTTGAAAAAATATTTTCCCATTACATTTTTCTATAACAAAAAAAAAAATTAATACAATTTAATTTAATTTAAATATATTAAATATTTATTTCTTGGTTTTAACCCCACAGGAAATAATGTATTATAATTCAAAATAAGCCTAGTTTCTAATTCTAATAATTTATTTGCATAATCACTACCCCTAGGTAAAAAAGGTTTACCTTATACTGAAAAGAAAAAGTCAGAATTCACACCCTTATGTGCTTCCATATAGTGCTTAGCTATAGGACTGTTGGTATTTCTGATATCCCCTAAGTGCTTCAATATCTGAATTTTGACCCTATGTTTAGTTTGACACACATACCACAAAGGCCTCAAACAGTTGCAACCTATGATATATGCAACCCCCCCCGAATTACACTTGAAAACATTCTTTGCAATATATTTTCTTCCATTAATTTTCATGCCTGATATATTCCTTGCCTTGGGGCACACACTGCAATGTCCTTAAGAAAACATTCCAACTGGTTGTCAAAGCTTACATCTAGGTTCATGCACATAATTTAATATTTCTTTAAGATTACTGCTCCTTTTATAGGAGAAAGTAATGTTCCAGGGGAATACATTTCCAATACTGTCATCTTCACTGCCATAATCTTTTCACGATTTTTTCCAGTCAGATAAAGGTGAAAATCTAGTCACAAAAAATATTTTTTGTCTTTCATTATTATTAATCTGCCTATTCTGACTCACCCTTTTATTATATTTTTTTTTTCATTTTCATACCTCCGAGACACCTATTTGTGCTCTATCAACCTGCTCTTTGGTATAACCCCTGACTTTCAGTCTGTTTTCCTCCTTATTTAAATCTGCCATTTTAGAACTTTCATCCTAGGTGTGGTTAAATATCTTTTTGAACTCCCCATATGGCAAGGAATCCAACAAATGTTTGGGGTGCATACTAATAGCATGCAAGAAGCTATTAACAGCTGTATGCTTTCTAAATTGCTTATATTTAACAGTTATCCCTTCAGCAAACAAAGTAACATCAAGAAAATTTATACTATCCTTATTTGACTCTTATGAAAATTTAAGACCATGAAAATTATTACTCAGAACTTCAAAAAATCCTTTTACATCTCGCTTATATATCATAATCAATTCATCTATGTATCTTTTATAAACTATCACATTGTTCACATAGAACTCCATTTGATGCATAAACCGTTTCTCAAATTCACCCATATACAGGACTGCATAAGTTGGGGCAAATGATGCCCCCATTGCAGTACCCTTTAGTTGCAAAAAAAGACTCACCTTCAAAGCAAAAATAACTGTGGGTCAAACAAAACGCTAATAAATATAACAAATTAAATGTACAAGGGCTTTCACACATCATCTTGCTCACAGCTTCCAAACCCCACCTGTCTTTATGTTGGTATACAATGAACTTACATCAGCTGTTACCCAATAATAATCTTGCAACCACTTTACATGTTTGCTTTCATTTAACAATTCTTGAGAATTTGTAATATGAGCTGGCACTTTATTTAAAAATGTCTTTAGGTGAAAGTCCAAAAACCTACCCACATTTTGTAAGGAAGTCCCTACACCCAAAATAATGGGTCTCCCAGGATGGTCTAGTAAGTTTTTATAAACCTTAGGAATTGCATACATATAGCTGCGGTGGTGGTGCTGCAGTAGCATTATCACCTCACAGTAAGACTTTGTCCTGTTCGATTCTCCGCTAGAGTGTCTTCTGTGTGGAGACATGTGTGAATGGGCATACCTTCATTGAAGGTTGTTGTCAGGGCTGGCAACTCGGCACGTAAAAATCTACTGCCAATCATTAGCGTACTGGAGTTCTGCTGTGGCGACCCCTAACCGGGAAAAGCCAAAAGACACAACAAAAAGGAATTGCATACATAATGGGGTTAATTGGCTTCTTAATATAAAGTTTATTGATATAATTTCTCTCCAAAAATCCCAATCTTTCACCCTTCTCAATCATTTCATACAACTCTGCATTAAAATCTTCTATATGGTTTCTGGGCAATCATCTTTAAATACTTTGCTTTATCCATAATTACCAATTTCCACCCTAGTCAACAGGTTTCAATACAAAATAGTTCTTAACTTTTTTAAAAAACTGCAGGGTCAACCATTTATTTTTTGTTTAAATTGTAATTTTCTTAGAGTATAAAAACATCTGAAATTCATGCACAATTTTCTTAACATTTTTTTTTAAATAAGTTAATATCTGGAAAATTCAAAGGGGAACAAATTTACTCATACTAGCAAACGGGCAATTCAAGTTTACGATATCCTGTACTAAATTCTTCTTCTTCATTTATGTTACTGCACTCATACTCGTATTCGTAACAATCAGTCAAAATCAATCTCATAAACTGATTTAATGAGGAGTCATCTTCAGATTCAGAGACAATATCAGAAACATTTAACTGAGTCATTTATTTTCAAAAAACACTCAACAGCAACTTCCTACAAAATCTTTTAGCTTCCATCAACAAATTTGCTAATGATGGATTACAGGTAGGAACAAACTTACTATCCTTAAGTAACATTGATTTCACTTCAGAACTAAGTGCTAAGTTAGGCAAATTAACAATACATAAATTATCCACATACTCACAAGATGTAATGTCCCAATTCAAACAGTCCATATCAGAAAATCCTGAATCATTACAATTACTTGTAATGGTTCCTTCCCTTTCTTCCTCTACCTTGGTTGTTGTGTTGAATGGGGCAAACATTCATGGATTCAGACACCTCATAGGTTCATAGGTAGGTACTAGGCTATCAGCCCAAGGGCCTAAGTAAGCCTAGCCAACAAGGTTCCCTGGCTTACACCACCCAAGAAAGTTAATTTCCTGTGCCCCTGTCGAGCAGAGCCAGAGAAGTGATCCCCGGGGTGTATTTCCTATTTCAGACAATGAAAACCCTACACAATGCTTAAATAGTGCATTAATTGGAAGCCAAACCCTAGATGATTAATAGGCGAATATTTCACTATGGAAAACTAAATAACATATTGCATTTTAAGTATATACATATCCTCAAGGATATTTTTTTTTGTGTATTTCCTATTTCCCATAAACTCATCAAGAGTTTTCTTGAAGAGTGCTACTGAGGAACTTTGCTTAACATAGATAGGTAGCTTGTTCCAGCGTATAGGATGTCACTGGGAGAGGACTATATCCCTCCAGCATGTCCTGTTTATTGTGGTGACAAGGTTTTGATCCCTAGAGCATGTAACTTGGAGGGATTGGGATTTCTTTAGGTGTAGCATGTCCAACAGCTCTGGGTTTAACATAGCTTTATATGTTAGGCAGAGATCTCCTCAGAGTAGGCTGGAGTTTTTTGAGACTTTCAGTGTAGGGCAACTGTTTGAGGCCAGTAATCCTCTTTGTGAGGTACTTCTGTGGTCTTTCCAGCTGCTACAGATGTCTTGTGAGGTACCTTCCAAAAGGGGCATTGTACTCTATAATGGGTCTAATGAGTGCCGAGTAGAGGAGAACAATGACCTATTTTTTTCCTGGATGAGAACCCTTTTGTGATGAGGTGTGCCACATAGAAGGATTTCCTGACTACTGTGGAGATGTGATTATCTAAGGAGAGACTACTGTCCACCTGGGTCCCAAGGTCTCTTATCACACATTCGGCATTAAGTAGACTGCCGTTTTTGTGGTTGTTCATGGGTACAGAGTTTTTACCAAAGGGGATGACAATGCACTTTTTGGCATTAAGCTTGAGGCCATGCCTCTGATACCAGGCATCTGTCTAAGTTGAGCCCTTCCGTAGGATGTCCACATCATTTGGGGACTCGACTACGGCTCCTAGTTTGCAGTAATCTGTGAACTTCATTAGCCAGAGGCCTTCTGTGTTAGCCTGTATTTCAGAGAAGTAGATACCAAACAGGAGAGGTCCCAGGAATGAAACCTGTGGTACTCCACCTGTCACTGGTTTAAAGTCAGATTTGGAGTCTGCAACTTTTACAGTGTGGGTTCTGTCAGTGAGACAATTGGCAACCCATCTTGTGATGTAGGGATAGATCTACATAGTTTAGTGAGTTTAGCTATAATTCCAGAATGGGGGATGATGTCAAAAGCCTTGGCAAGGTAAAGATAGGCTGTGTGAACCACCTTACCCTCGTCTATGCCTCAAAGAAGTCAATCAAGTTCAGAAGGCATGATCTGCTTTTCACAAACCTGAACTGGGTGGAGTCCAGCGTTTGGAGGTTACCAATGTCTTTATGAGTTCCATGATGATATGTTCCATGGCCTTGCACCCCAGGCTCATCAGGCTAATAAGGCCATAGTTCCCAGGATCAGTGGTGGCTCCCCCTTTGTGGAGTGGGATAACTGTTGCTTTGCACCATTCAGTGGGCACAAAGCCTGATGTAAGACTATGACTGAACATGGTGCTTAGGTGGGGAGCCAGTTCATTCTGAAGTTCGTGTAAAATACAGCTTGGGATGTTGTCTGGTCCCATGGATGCTGTGTTTTTGGTTTTAGAGAGTGCAGCTTTTACCTGCATAGATGTGATTACAGGGACTCTGCATTCTTCCTGTATAGATATGGGCCCTTTAGTGGGTGAGAGAGGGTAAAGTTAGCACTGATCCTATCTGCCAGGATGTTGGCAATATCAGTTGGTTCTGTAAATTTCGTACCATTGTGCTGTAACTCAGAGAAAATCTGGGTGTTGCCATTGAGATTCTTGACATAGCTATAGAATGCTTTGTGGTTGCCCTTAGAATCAGTGTCGATTTTGTTTTCGTAGCTAGCTTTGGAGGATCTAATAAGGAATCTCAGCTTCTTACTGAGGCTGACCAGGGAGATCCTCCACTCATGGGATTTTACTCTCTTCTGCAACAGTTTCTTCCTTCTGTTGTAGAGTTTGTTTATGGCAGTGGACCATCAAATTGGCTTCCTTTTTTTGGAGGATAGTATCTTGGTTCTGTTTGGGATAGCACGATCCATGCACTCGTGTAAGCGCTTATAGAGTGCATTTGTGTAGGATTCAGCAGTTGTAACTGTATTGTCCATCTGCATGGGTGTCATGAAGTTCACCACTTCTGTCTTAAGAAGCATGAAATTGGCTTTGGAGAATTTTTTTACCGTGGTTTCCTTAATGGTGGGCTAGTCCTGAAAAGTATGGCATTGGTACTGAAAAATAATTTCATCTGTTTTGAGGGGGAGTATTGGCATCAACTTGATGGAGTAACCATGGGTGCATCATGTGCCCCAATATTTGTCAATACAGTAATGTTATACTGGGAAACAAATGCTGTATTTGGATCATTATACAAAGAGGTTATTTGGACATATTACAGATTTTTGGATGACATATTTATAGTTTGGCAAGGTCCTCATGAGTTGATTACCCCCTTTATTAATTACATTAATGAGTCAACAGAATGTTTGAGATTTACCCATGAGATTAGTGTTGAACAAGTTCACTACTTGGATGTAAATATTAAGAAAGATACAATAAACAGTTAAGTATGTATCCCAAGTATATAGAAAATAATGTTTTTTCAAACACTTACCTCCATTATGAAAGCAATCTTCCCTTGATGTAGAAGAGAAATATTGTAAAAGGTCAGATGATTAGGGCAGCCCAGATGACATATAATAAAAATGACCTTATTATCGAACTGGAATTTATTGAGAAGTTATTTTGTGACAGAGGATATCCTGACTCATTCATTAAAACTATTAAAAAGGAAGTAGTAACAGGTTGGGGTTCCAGATATTTACCCTTATTAAATACGTACACTCCAGTGGAGCAGAATATAGAGAACACTAGGCAGGATAGAAACAAAAGCTTTGAGCAGCCTATCTGTCCCTGGAGGAGTGGTTTCATCCCAGAAATGAGTAGTTTATTGGCCATTTTTCTATCTCTTTCATTTCCCTCCTATAAATACCGCATTTGCCTGGTTTTGCATGCTGGGCAGCACCGGTTATCTAGGGTAAAACTATTCCCGGCTCCACGAAATCTCCTCTTCAATTTTTTCCCTGGAACTAGACAAACTTTCAACTTTAGCACTCAAGCCATTCATTTCTCAGCCTGGCACTTGCTCAAAACTTATAGTAAGCACTTATAAACCCTAGCACTAGACTGTCCTGTACTGTACAGATGGACAAGGCTCTCTATTCGACCTTACCAGCCATCCAGTAAAACAGTTCACTGTACCTATCCAGGCATGCCCAAAGGGCAGTTTCAGGTGTACTCTCCAGTCCAACTGGTGAATCTGGGCATTTTGAGGCAATGTTACAACTGCCTCATGTACACTTACAACCCTCTCCTCCTACCACCAAACACTAATACATGCGAGAGATGCAATTATACAGCCAAACTGGAGGCTAAGCTCTCTCAACCTAAGAATGGATCAGACAGTCAAGAGGAGAAGGGAAATACTTTCATCACACCACCAGTCTCACATAGACCCATTAAACCAACACCAGCAAAAAATACACATAAATACATGAAAACATACTCAGAGGCTCTAAATAAAAATCTGCAAAACCAACAGAGACCTCCAAAGCAAACATCCAAGCAACCTCCACCTCCCCAACACAGACCATGAAACACATACTTCACAAAACAGTGTGCCATGCAATCACAACCATTAAGGCAAAATAACATAGCCAACTTACTAGTAATAGATGAATCTATAGTCAGGCATACTAACGTCCCACTTATTAGGCTGAATAAGGAGAAGGTTACTGTTAGCTGCCTGTCGGGTGCGAGGATCTGCCGCATAACACAAACACTCAGGTCACTTCAGAACAAGTACAAATATGACTCTGTCATTGTCCGTGCTGGTGTGAATGACCTGAGCCATACCGCCCTGGACTACATGAAAAGAGACATGAAAGAGGCCAGTATAACCCTGACCCTGAGTAGCATCCTGCCCTCACCAAGAATGATACCACGGTATAAAGAAAAAATTCTAGATTTCAACAATTGACTAAGTTTCTGGTGTCATTCTAAGGGGGTCCAGTGTCTGTCCACCTGGGATGACATGCTCAACAAGCCATGCTGCTTCGCTAGAGACAGCTTGCACCTGTCACCCTTAGGCTTTCGAATATTGGCCAAGGCTCTTGCCAACCCCATAGTGCCTTTTTTAGGCAAATCTCAAAAGACAAACCCACCGTCGTAAATAGCACAAGTAACAATAAAACTGAGGGTAATGCTACTCAAAGCCAGAAGTCTAAACCTCAAAATGCACGCACTCGAGGCACTCCTCAGTATGGAGGAAATCGATATATGTGCAGTAACAGAAACCTGGTTTAAGGCTTCAGAGAGCACTCCAGCACTACCACGCTACAACTCATAACATACATTTTCGTCACAGAACCCAAACCGAAATACAAAAGGCGGGGGTGTATCCATAGTCATCAAGGATACCCACACCTCCAGGTTAGTGGCACAGCACGATGCTTCAGAGATCATCCACGTGACACTAAACTGCAATTCAAATTGTAGCTTGCTACAGATCACCTACCATGTCCCAGGACCCCCATTCCATGTTTCTGGAAACACTGGGAAACATAAAGGTCCTATCAAACACCCTAATATTGGGTGATTTCAATTACCCAAACATTAACTGGGAGAAATACTCAAGTACTAACTCCCTTGCCCAACATTTCCTAGAATTTATAAACTCAGTGGTGACAACATATTGGACCTGGTTATCACCAACATGGGTGACCAGTGTTCCACACCAGAGGTTAACCCCTCGCTGGTTAGATCTGACCGTAAACAAATCACTTTGGATATCCACATTCCGCCCCCACCCCCGGACAAGGAAACCACCGTGAAAAACTTTTCAAAAGCAAACTTCATGTTACTTAAGACCAAGGTGGAATGTTTCAAAGCCCCCATGCTAAAGGATAATGCTGTCCAAGCTGCAAAATCCTTTACTAATGCATTCTATGGGCACCTACAAGAATGCTTGGATCGTGCCATCCCAAGCAAAACCAAGACTCACTCCTCCAAGAAAAGGAAACCAGTCTGGTGGACTCCTGCCATAAACAAGCTATACAATAGAAGGAGGAAACTAGTACAGAAAAGTAAAATCCCAAGAAGGGAAGACATCCCTGATCAGTATCAGCAAGAAACTACAATCCCTCATAAAATCATCCAAGACGAGCTTTGAAAGAAAAATTGCCAAGGACTCCAAGGATAACCACATGCCATTCTTTAGCTATGTCAAGAATCTAAGTGGCAATGCTCAGATCTGCTCAGAGTTAGTGCAGAATGGCACAAAATGCACTGAACCTACCAATTTCGCCAACATCCTGGCAGACAGGTTTGGCGCAAACTTCACCCTCCTCTCACCCCCAAAAGGGCCAATAACCATACCAAAAGAATGTAGAGTCCCTGAAATCACAGACACTCAGGTTAAAACAGTACTCTCCAAAGCCAAAAGCACAGTATTAATGGGACCGGACAGTGTCCCAGGCTGCATCCTACATGAGCTCAAAGATGAACTAACCCCTCACCTAAACAAACTGTTCAAACTCAGCCTCTCCATGGGCTACGTACCCATAGAGTGGCACACAGCAATGGTTATTCCACTCCCCAAAGGTGGAGCCACAACAGACCCTGGGAACAATTGCCCTATAATCCTGACTAGCTTGGTCTGCAAGGCTATGGAGCGCATCATCATGGAACTCATTAACAGAGACATTGGGAACCTCCAAACACTGGACCCTACTCAGTTCAGCTTTGTTAAGGGCAGATCATGCCTCCTAAACCTGGTTGACTTCTTTGAGACAGTTACCAAGGCTATAGATGAGGGAAAGATTGTACACACAGCCTACCTAGACCTCGCTAAGGCCTTCAACACCATTCCCCATTCTGGTATTATAGACAAGCTCACCAGCCTGAACATAAACCCTTACATCACAAGATGGGTTGCCAAGTGGCTCACGGACAGAGCCCACATGGTAAGAGTTGCGGGAGCTAGGTCCAACTCTAAACCAGTTACAAGTGGCGTTCCCCAGGGCTCAGTTCTAGAACCCCTCCTGTTCGGCATATACTTCTCAGAGGTACAGGCAAGCAATGGAGGACTATGGCTGACCAAGTTCGCAGACGACTGCAAACTAAGGGCTATAACTGACTCTCCAGCTGACACAGACATCCTCCAAAAGGATACCTGGTGTCAAAATCATGGCCTTAAGCTAAATGCCAAAAAGTGCATAGTCATCCCCTTTGGAAAAAACAAAGTACCTACAAACTACCACATAGATGGTAGTCCCCTAAATACGGAAGACGTAATAAGAGATCTGGAGGACCCAAGTAGATAGTAATCCCACCTTTGATAATCACATTGCCAAAGTGGTTAGAAAATCCTTCTACATGGCCCACCTAATCACAAAATGGTTCGCATCCAGATCAAAAGAGGTCATTTTGCCCCTCTACTCATTACTCATCAGACCCATCATAGAGTACAATGCACCATTTGGGATGTACCTTACAAGACACCTGCAACAGCTGGAAAGGCCACAGAAGTATCTCACCAAGAGTATCACTGGCCTCAAACAGATGCCCTATGCAGCTTGACTGAAGAAACTCCAGTTGTATACCGCCTACTCAGAGGTGATCTCTGCCTGACATACAAGGCCATAACCAACCCAAAATTGATGGACATGCTCCAACGAAAGAAAACCTTATCGCCTTGAGCCACATGCTCTAGGGATCTAAACCTCACCACAACAATAAATGGGACGTGCTGGAGGGATAGATTCCTGTCCCAGAGACTTCCCATGCTTTGGAACAAGATTTCAATCTACATTAGGCAGAGCTCCTTGCTAACACTCTTCAAAAGAAACCTTGACGAGTGGATGGGAAACAGAAAATTTACCCCGGGGATCACTTCAGTGGCTCTGCTGGACAGAGGCAGAGGGAAATAATCTAAGGGGGCAGCGAAAGCCAACACATTCTGGCTAGGCTTATAAATGCCTTCGGGCAGATAGCCTATTACCTACCTATGAAGTAGAGATACCAACAAAAATGATAAAATATCACATTTAGAGTTAACATATAATAGGGATACTGGAACCATTCAGAAAATAATAAATAAATATTGGGAAATATTCAATATTATGCCAAACAGTTGTAAGGTTGTTCAAAAACATTTAAAATTTAGTTTTAGAAGGAATATAACTTAAAGGATATCTTTGAAAAAGGGTCATCTAGAAAATTTCATGAGGATGTTGGAAATGGGGGGACCTTCAAATGTGGTAGATGCCCCCAGTGTCCCTTTATAGCCCATACTAGTGAACTATGGATACCAGCTGTACAGCTCAGACTTCGGACAGGTGAGCATTACAATTGTTCAAATAAAGGGGTGGTATACATAGATTACTGTACTTCCTGTTGGGCATATTATGTAAGGGAAGACAGAAGGGACACTCAAACAAAGAATTTACGAACACATGTACGTTATAACATGAAAAAGGGACAACAATGCTTTATAGCTACATGTATTAAAATGCAATAAAACTGACTATAAATTCTGGGTTGACGAAAAGGCAACAATTCAGGAGAAGGTTGGTGACTGGGAAACAAAATTAGAATTTAGGGAACTGGTATGGCAATTACATTTAGATGCATATATATATATATATCCAGGACTGAACGACCATGTTTCCCTGGCCCCTGCCTTAAAATTAAGAGCATGTAGTTTATGATATACTGGGGTTGAAGGGCATTGTTTTTTAGGGAAATATTAGCTGCTTTTATTACAAGAACAGTGATTAAACAATTATATTTTGTGAAGTGTATAGAATGTTTTATTAGTAGGTTCAAACAATTTCATCATACATTTTAATTAAGAAACCAGTATATTTTATTCATGAGACAGTTTTTAAGTCATGCAATATAATGTGAGCAGTGGTTATTTAAACCAGGCAGGATGTGGTGTAATTTAGATTCTGATGAAGTTTCCTGTATTTGGATATAAAAACAATCAATCTGTGTAATAAAGCTCTTCATGTTTTTATGCTACTTGGCTCAGTTTGGATTTATTCCCTTTTGGGAGTAAACCACCTTACTGAGATTACCTTTATTGGGACTTGGTGCCTTATCTGGAGTTATTTGTGGTTCATGGTGATATTTACAAATTATTCCCTTCCAAATGATCCACCATTTTTTGAATAAAAATCAATAAATACTGGAAAGGCTCACCCAGACTCTGCTACAGTTTACTGTGAGAGAAAGGTTAGTTTGTTTTTTATTTGTTGTATTTTGTATTACTTCATTGCTTTTTTCTATTTTGCATACTGTAATTTATTTTCTTTACACTGTGTATTACTTGTATTCTGCTTTTAACTGCATACTAAAACTTGAAAAGAGACCCCAACTCTGTCTCTTGTGAGTCAGACACAAATTTTTCTCACACTCCCTCTCTGTTGCTGTTGTGTTCTTAAACACTATTGTCTTTCTAGTTGCTTGCCCCTTATGTTAATTAGACCATATATCTCATTTCCTCCCTGCTTTTACTTGCTGGCGTGAGTAAGCACAAAGTTATCATTTTGTGAAACCACTCCCCTTCAACTATTTAAATTTATTGTCCATCCTACTGTATTCCATACTACCTGAATACAAAAGTGATCATCCCCCTTTCAATCTATCTTACTGTTTTAAAAATTTTGACTCTGCACTAAAGCTTAACTTTTTAGACGGGTAAAATGTAAGTTACCTACTTTCACATCAGACTTCTCGACTGCGCACTGCAGTGTTAGGATAAACCATTTTTTTCATCTTACCTTTAAGCATCTATTGCAAGACCACCAATTATTGGAGAGCCCACATTTTGCCTCTCAGTAGTCATCTTGGGTTAGTGCTTCTGTTTTCTCCTGATATGAAAAGGAGTACAGTTACATAATTTCCTGGGGACTGCTGATCACTATAAAGCTTAATAACTGTTTTATAGCTGACAGCTTGGAATCTGTGCTTATATTCTGATCCTGGTAAGAGTAGGAGCAGAGTGCATTGATTCCTGACTCTTTCTGATTGGAGAGTGAGTGTCTGCACTTGGTGTACCTGATTGGTCTGGTTGCTATTTGAGGCATCTACCAGAAAAAGGTTACAAGCCTGCAGACCCCTGTATCATCTGGGACAAGACTGTGGATCACCAAACAGGCCATGGCCTGCTTCTCATCTTGGGATTGGTGCTAACATTTTGCTTCTGGTGAGAGAAGAAGCAAAGGAGTATTGCATCCCAACAGAGTAAGGCTGTACTGAGACCAGCATTAGCAGTAGCCATTCATGGGACTGCCCTCTTTTCATCATTCTTGACAAGCTAATTCTTTATTTTTCAGTAAGTACTGCTTGATTTCTTTCTAACTTCAGAATATCTGCCTAGCTACTTCATCCTTAAATTTTCAGGCTCTACGTATTAGTGTCCCCTCAAGTGCTTGGCAGTGCTCTGTACAGACTCAGACACATTGAGTGACATTTTTCCTGCAAAAGGACTAAATAAGGAAACAGCTCCAGTACTTAGTAATAATGACCAACCTCCTGTCATGTCTAAAGGTTAGTTCCCTGTGCTTTCTCCTATTAACTTGGTGAACTTGGGTATTCAGAGGCAGTGTAGCAACTGCCTCATGTACACAGACAACCCTCTCCTCTTACCTCGCAACACTCAGACTTGTGAGAGATGCACTTATAAATCCAAATTGGAAGCCATGCACTCTCAAGCCAAGACCGGAATAGATGGTCAAGAGAAGGTCAACACCTGCACCACAACACATGCAACACATGTAGCCATCCAGAACACCCACCATCACAGCTGTCACATAAAAACACAAACCACACACTCACCTTTGTGGAGGCTTTCAATAGAAATCTACCAAAAGAGCAGAGACCTCCAAGGCAAAAACTCATTCAACCACCACAACACAGCACAGCACAAACCACAAGACACATAGTTCACCTACATAGTCTGCCCCTCAACCTAAGCCCCTAAGGCAAAACAGCTTGCCCAATACACTATTCATAGGTGACTTGATAGTGAAACATACTGATGTCCCACTCACTAGGTTGAATAAGGAGAAGGTAACAGTCAGCTGTCTATCAGGTGCCAGAATCTGACACATAACACATGCACTTAGGTCACTCCAAAACAAGTACTCTGTCACTGTCCAGGTGGGTGTGAATGACCTGAGACACACCTCCCTGGACTACATGAAAAGAGACATGGAGGAGCTCTCGGATAATGTGGCCCAGGCAGGTATGACCTTAGCCCTGAGCAGCATCCTACCATTGCCCAGAATGATACCACAGTGCAAGCAGAAAATTATTGACTTCAACAATTGGCTAAGTTTCTGGTGTTATTCTAAGGTATGCTTTGCCAGAGATGGCCTGCATCTGTCACCTCTGGTTTCTGGATACTGGCTAAGGCTCTTGCCACCCCTATAGTGCCTTTTCTAGGTGATGTTCCAAGGACCAAATTACCACCATAACAGCTATAAATAAATGCAATCTCAGGGTCATGCTACTCAATGCTAGAAGTCTAAATCTCAAGATGCACTTGCTCAAAGCACTCTTCAAAATGGAGAGCATCGACATTTGTCCTGTAACAGAGACCTGGTTTAAAGCAGCAGAAAGCACCCCTGTGTTCCCAGGCTATAACTCATTCCATACCTTTCATCCTCAGAACAGGGACCGAAGCTCCAAAGGCAGTGGTATCTCCATATACATAAAGGATATGCACACCTCCAGACTAATAGTCCAGCAGAATGCATCTGAGATACTTCAGGTACAACTAATATTGGGTAAGATGCCGATTCAGGTCGTAGCCTGCTATAGATCCCCAACCATGTCCTAAGACTCTCAGTTAATGTTCCTAAGAACCCTGGAAACTATCAGCGTCCAACCCAAAACTCTCATACTAAGTGACTTCAACGGCCCCTCCATCAACTGGGAAAACTACTCATGCACCAATACACTGACCCAACTCTTCCGGGAATTGATAATTTCCAATGCCTTGGACCAGCTCATTCTTACCCCACTAGAGGAAGCAATGTCCTTGACCTGGTTATTACTAACATGGGCCACCGTTGCTCTACACCAATAGTCAATTCCTCCCTGGTTAGATCCGACCACAAACTGATCACCATGGAAATCCATATCTCACCCACATCCCCCGCAAAGTTAACCACCATGAAAAACTTCTCCAAAGCTGACTTTGGGCTCCTAAAAACAGAGGTGGCTAACTTCACAGCACCCATGTCAATGGAAAATAGATGCATGACTGCCAAATCATACACCAATGCACTGTATGAACACATACATAAATGCATGGAACTAACCATACCCAACAGAACTGAGATGCTCTCCTCCAAAACAAGAAAGCAAATCTGGTGGTCCCCAGCCATTAATAAACAATACAACAGAAGGGAGAAAGTGTTGCAGAAAAGATGAAGTCACAAGAATAGAAAAAAACCCTTTATTAGCCTCAACAAAAAGTTGAGATCGCTCATCAAAACCTCTAAAGCCAGCTATGAAGGCAGAATTGCAGCAGACACTAAAAACAACCACAAAGCCTTCTATGGTTATATGAAGAATCTCCATGACAATACCCATTTTTGCTCTGAGTTACTGTACAATGGTACCTTCTATACTGAGCCAACATATATTGCCAAAATACTGGCCGACAGATTCAGTGCCACCTTTGCACCCCCCCCCCAAAGGACCAATCACAATACCGGAGGAATGCCAGGCACCCAGCATTACTGCAGCACAGTTTAAATCTGCATTGTCCAAGGCCAATAATACAGCTTCCATGGGACCCGACAATATCCCTGGCTATGTTCCCAGGAACTACAAAGTGAGCTTGCACCACATCTGTGTGCCCTGTTCAATCACAGCTTCACCTCAGGCTTTGTCCCTACTGAATGGTGCACTGCTACAGTCATCCCTCTCCATAAAGGAGGAGCGACTACAAACCCTGGGAATTATTGCCCCATTACCCTGATGAGTCTGATATGTAAGGCTATGGAGTGCTTCATCATGGACCTAATTAACAAGGATATAGGGAATCTCCAAACTCTAGATCCCACTCAATTTGGTTTTGTGAAAGGTAGATCATGCCTGCTCAACCTGGTTGACTTCTTTGAGTCAGTCACCAGAGCTGTGGATGAGGGCAAGGCAGTTCCTACAGCCTACCTCGATCTGGCCAAGGCCTTTGATACCACTCCCCACTCAGGAATTATTGATAAACTCACCAAACTAGGCATCAACCCCTATATGACTAGGTGGGCTGCAAATTGGCTCACAAATAGTACCCACATTGTAGTAAAGGACTCCAAGTCAGACTGTCAACCAGTCATGAGTGGAGTCCCACAGGGATCAGTCCTGTGTGCTCTCCTGTTTGGCATCTACTATTCAGAAGTCCAGGCCAACATGGAGGGACTCTGGCTGACCACATTCACAGATGACTGCAAGCTGGGAGCCATTATTAACTTCCCAAGTGATGTAGACATCCTACAGAAAGACCTCACTGAGACCAATGACAGGTGTTGAAACCATGGCCTTAAGCTTAATGCCAAAAAATGCATCATCATACCCTTTGGAAAAACTCAGTTCCCACTAATTACCACATTGATGGGAGCACACTGAACACTGAAGATGTTATAAGAGATCTGGGGACACAGGTTGACAGCAACCTCTCCTTCAACCACCACATTGCCACTGTGGTCAGAAAGTCCTTCTATGTGGCACATCTCATTACCAAGGGTTTAGCATCCAGGAAGAAAGAGGTCATCATCTCTCTCTACTCTTCCTTCATTAGGCCAGTCATCAAGTATAATGCCTCATTTGGCATGTACCTTACTAGACATGTGCAACAGCTGGAAAGGCCACAAAAGTACCTTATGAAGCAGATTTTAGGCCTTAAACAAATAGCCTACATGGACAGACTCAAAAAACCACAGCTATTCTGTGTCTCATATCATCTTCTAAGAGGAGATCTCTGCTTGATTTACAAAGCCATGTCTGACCCAGCTCTATTAGAAATGCTACATCTAAAGAAATCCCAATCCCCCCTGCACCACATGATCCAGAGACCTCAACCTCATTACCACAATCAACAGAACTTTCTGGAGGGACAGGTTCATAACCCATGGTCTGGAACAGACTGCACATATATGTCAAGCAGAGCACCTCACTGGCACTCTTCAAGAGAAATTTTGATGAGTGCATGGAAATAGAAAGTTCACTCTGGGGATCACTCCAGTGGCTTTACTTGATAGAGGCTCTGGGAACTACCTTTGGGTGGCACAATGGCAGGGCACTTCTATGGGCTAGGCATGTAAAGGCTCCAGGGCCATTAGCCTAGTGCACTCCTATGAACCTTTGTGTAATTCCTCTAAGGAAAGACTGAAGCCAATTATCCTGTCATTCCTACAATAGATCCATATATAATTGCTCTAAGGAATGACTGGAGTCATCTATACTCTCACTCCTACAATAATCCATATGTAATTCCTCTAAGAAAAGACTGGAGCCAACTATGCTCTCATTCCTACAATACATCCATATGTAATTCCTCTAAGGAATGACTGGAGTCATCTATACTCTCACTCCTACAATAAATGCATATGTAATTCCTCTTAGGAATGACTGGAGCCAACAGTGCTCTCATTCCTACACAAAGTAGACACCTAGCAGTGCAAATGCATCTTTCCTTAAACAGCAGAAAGTACTCTTGTTCTGCACTTCCTTACAATATGCCATTTGCCTAATCCTGTTACCACTCTTGAATCACATTTCCTTCCAGATTTCACAGATTACAGTGTAATCAGTGAGACTATTTATGTTAGGGTTCCCATCAGAAAAAAATGCTTTAACATAAGCAGGGTAAACTACCCTAAGCTTAAGCTTTCTTACCTTGAATAATTGCATCACTGGAATATACTTAACCAACTTTTAGCTGCTCTCAGCACTAAACTCAAAATACATATCCTGACCTCCATCCACATAGCCACACCTCACTATCCCAGTCACTGTGTAGATAGATGCACGTTAAACCTGTCCCAATAAGTGTTTAGATGCACATTAAGGCTGTCTCAGTCAATGTGTAGATTCATGTTAAAACTGTCCTAGTCAGTATGTAGATTCATGTTAAAGCTGTCCCATTCACTGTGTAGATTCATGCTAAAGCTATCCCAGTCACAGTGTAGATGCATGTTAAACCTTTCCAGCCAGTGTGTAGATTCACATTAAGGCTGTCACTATCAGTGTTGAGATGCACGTTAAAGCTGTCCCCGTCAGTCTGTAGATGCACATTAAAGCTTTCACATTCATTGTGTTGATGCATGTTAAACTGTCCCAGTCAATGTGTAGATTCATGTTAAAGGTGTCCCAGTTAGGGTGCAGATGCATGTTAAAACAATCCCAGTCAGTGTGTAGATGCATATTAAAGCTGTCGCGGTCAGTGTGTAGATGTACGTTAAAGCCATCCCAGTCAGTGTGTAGATGCATGTTAAACTGTCCGTGTTGGTGTGTAGATGCAGGTTAAAGTTGTTCATAGGTTCATAGGTGTGTACTAGGCCAATGGCCCTGGAGCCTTTACAAGCCTAGCCCATAGATGTGCCCTGGCATCGTGCTGCCTGACGATAGATCCCAGTGCCTCTATCAAGTAGAGCCACTGTAGTGATCTCTGGGTTGAGCTTTTTATTTCCCATCCACTTATCAAGATTTCTCTTCAAGAGGGCCAGTGAGATGGTCTGCTTGTCATGTATGGGAAGTCTATTCCAGAGCATAGGCAGTCTCTGGGTTATGAACCTGTCCCTCCAGCATGTTCTGTTGATTGTGGTAATGAGTTTGAGGTCTCTGGAGCGTGTGGTGCAGAGGGATTGGGATTTCTTTAGATGTAGCATTTCTAATAGAGCTGGGTCAGACATAACTTTGTAAGTCAAGCAGATATCTCCTCTTAGTAGACGATAAGAGACAGAGAATAGCTGGAGTTTATTGAGTCTGTCCATGTAAGATGTGTTTAAGGCCTAGAATCCTCTTCGTGAGGTACGTTTGTGGCCTTTCTAGCTGTTGCATGTGTCTTTTGAGGTACATGCCAAATGTGGCATTATACTCAATGATTGACGTAATGATGGAAGAGTATAGAGAGATGATGACCTCTTTCTTCCTGGATGCAAAACCTTGATAATGAGATGTGCCATATAGAAGGACTTTCTGACCACAGTGTCAATGTGGTGGTTGAAGGAAAGGTTGCTGTCAACCTTTGTCCCCAGATCTCTTATAATGCCTTCAGTGTTCAGTGGGTTCCCATTGATGTGTAATTAGTGGGAACTGAGTTTTTCCCAAAAGGGTTGACAACGCATTTTTTGGCATTAAGCTTAAGGCCATGGTTTTGACACCAGTCATTGGTCTCAGTGAGGCCTTTCTGTAGGATGTCTACATCACTTGGGGAGTTAATAATGGGTCTGCAAACTTGGTCAGCCAGAGTCCCTCTGTGTTAGCCTGGACTTCTGAGAAGTAGATGCCAAACAGGAGAGGACCCAAGACCAATCCCTGTGGGATTCCACTCACGACTGGTCAGCAGTCTGACTTGGGGTCCGCTACTTTCACACTGTGGGTTCTATTTGTGAGCCAATTTGCAACCCACCTAGTGATAGAGGGTTTTATGCCTAGTTTGGTGAGTTTATCAATAATTCCTGACTGGGGAATGGTATCAAAGGCCTTGGCCAAATCGAGGTAGGCTGCATGAACTGCCTTGACCTCATCCACAACTGTGGTGACTGACTCAAAAATGTCAAGGCATGATCTACCTTTCACAAAACCAAATTGCATGGGATCTAGAGTTTGGAGATTCCCTATATCCTTGTTAATTAGGTCCATGAAGATGTGCTCCATAGCCTTACATATCAGACTCATCAGGCTAATGGGGAGATAACTTCCAGGGTCTGTAGTCGCTCCTCCTTTATGGAGAAGGATGACTGTACTAGTGCACCATTCTTTAGGGACAAAGCCTGAGGTGAGCCTGTGATTGAACAGGGCACACAGATGTGGTGCCAGTTCACTTTGTTGTTCATGTAGAATACATCCAGGGATATTGTTGGGTCCCATGGAAGCTGTATTCTTGACCATAGACAATGCAGCTTTAACCTCATCCTTCTCCACAAAGGAGGAGCGACTACAGACCTGGGAAATACCAATATAACCAATACAGAAATGGTGGAGAAAGGATGAACTGTCAATAAGAGGGCTACTGATGACAAAGATATACAGGAAGGGAAGATTAGGCAGGTACAACTAATAATGCTACATACACCCATCCAGACTAGGCAGCCTACTGGATTTCAGTCTACTGGCATGCTTAGATGATCATAAAACTGTTTTTATCTTACTCAGATGTCACTGCCTATTAATTAGATTAACTGGATTATAAGTTAAGAACTAAACCTCACAGGAAAGTTTCCACTTGACTAGAAGCAATGTGGAGTAAAAAAGTAATCAGCAGAGAGACATCACAACATCTTGTATTTATTTACTGGCACAAAATTAAGGTTCAACTGCCTTAAATTTAGTTCTGAGCTATGATGTAGCAGCATATAAAATGTCTCACTGTGTAAGCCATAGGCTCCCTTTGCTTTCAGTTATGCTGCCAACAAGCTAGGCACTTGAAGATATTTTTACATAGAAGTGTTAGATAATTTGGTCTGCAGTCTATTTTCTCATTCATGGAGGAAGGCAGTATGTTCAAAAATAAAAGACTAAGACTCAGATTGCCCTTGAGAATGTCAGGGAAGCAGAAGCTGCCACTCTGCCAAGAATGAGGTATGCTTCTCAGGCAAGCAACAGAGTATTTTTCTCCAATGCATATGGAAGTATGCATGCCTTCAGGTTCAGTTTTAGTAAATGCTGTACTTCCTCAAGTAAAGAAAGTGAGCAAAACCTTCCCATTACAGTAAGTCCACAGACAATGCCCCCTCGGTCTTCTGTCTCCTTCCCGCCCCCATTAAGGGGCTTAGATGGGCTTCCCACCAGTGGAGTAAGATGGTAGGGGGTATTTGGGGCAACTAATTATAGGAACAAGACCAGTAATGCAGTTCCCATTGCACACTGACCATATAAAACATTGGGCAAAAAAAAATACTAATATGGAATGGAAAAGAAAAATAGAAAGAAACAGCCATGCTCAGTGACTTTCCTGCTTATTATTTTCATATGTTCAAGACCCTGTGTAAGTATACAAAGTAAAAAATTGTATTCCTAAATATCTGAAAAGGCATGTGTCCTCATCATTAGTTATATTCTTGACCTTCTCAGTGATTCTTTTCCTTTTAACACTTAAGTCTCTCCTGCTGTCGCACCCATTGCCTAGTGATATAGTACTTTATCACATGGTAGACAGAACGCAATGTTTTTTCAAAGTTCTTTGACCAGGCCATGAGTTTTTACAATTAGAATTCCTTATAATGTTATTATTCACTTCCCTTTCCTTCTTCTGCTCCTTATGAGGGCCACAGGGACAGCTGTCTAAGAAGAACACAAAAACCTCCCTTTTCTCAGCCACAGATTCCAGCTCATTCTGAAAAAAACATGTAAATATGGAGAACAAGGACTGCTGGAGCCAGTTTTCATACATTTTTAAAGTAGACAGCACACTATAGTATGGAGAAAGAGAAGTATCTTCCTTGCATATTAACTATTCTAGTGACATGGTAGAGAAAACTGATTAAAATGTGATGTTTCTTTTTTTCTTTCTTATGTCATGCTTTTGGCAACTTTGCAAGGTGTTTTGAAGCTCTGTGAACTCTACAGTATGTGTGCTTCCTGGGTATAAGATGTCAATGACCTTGGGACCTTTATCTGGTGAAAAGAAAGAAAGGGATGAATGCAAAAGAGAAATGCATGAAACTTATAACTGAAGTGTAAAATGTAGTGTTCTGCTTTTTCTGTTTGTAATTTAGTTATAGAAGGCTTTGGAGTCAGGAAGAAACAGGACATAAAATGCTATTGCAAACCTTTTCAAAGGAAGCGATTATTACTAAAATGGTAAATGTTTTCCATTGTGTGTGAAATCTCGGAATGTGGGAAAGCCTGTTTGCTTTCTAGCTAATCTTTTTTTTTCTTTTGTGTGGAAAAGAACTAATGCTAATCTGCTGTAATGTAATTATGCTACATTACTATTCTTGCTGTAATTACTTCAAACTACTCTTTCCCACCTACACTGATACCTTGGTGCTTCTCCACACATGCAATTATTGTCCGTTGCACATTTTTGTTGCTATTAGTGTATGCTACCACACTACCTAAAACAACTTTTGTGTTTATACTTTAGGCATCTGAAACTGTTTATAAACATGTTCAGTTTTCATTCTATTCATTTCTAATTCTGACTCTTTCTCCCATGATAAACCTTAAACTAATTCATTCTGATCCATTTTTACCTCAGTTAACAAATGCAAAATAAAATAAACATGTTTTTCTGTGGATCAAAATCATGATCAGAAATATAAGTATCTGGAACTGAACCCACTGTAAAATAATTTTTTGTGAGATCTTGATGACACATCTGTGATTTTTTTTATTTTTTATTTTGTCTTGTATTATTTTTGTAACTTAGAAAAGTTAGGTCAAATTTTTTAAGGTAAGAATGAAACTATTCTTTACTAATAGAAAGGGCATATAGAACACTCTGCACAAAGTCTGCTTCTAATTTTCCTAGACTGATATATTAAATTCCTAATTTTTCAACATACAGTGAAAATCTTCAAAGCTGTAAAGAAAAAATGGGGGTAGGGTATTCAGAAAGATCTGTAATGCCATGGTACTCTGCTGAATAGCAGATAATTTGTAGACTGATGCAGCTGGTTGCTGGTTATCTGTATATCAGGTCTGGTGTAGCTCCAGCATGCCAGAAAGGGCCCCATATAAATTATCACAGCTGTGATAATGACAACAATCAGGCTACTGCGGGGTTTCACTGAGAGTGGTGAAGTGACTAACCTAAGATACACAATGAGGTGGTGTGCACTATGCTATGTATATTCACACACAAAATAAAAAGAGCCTCATAGCTGCTACATACCCTGAGAAGTACATCTTACCTTGAGGAACAAAACGCAAACTCGGTTAATCACAAAAACTGGGAGAAAATGGGAAGATAGGAAAGCCAGAAATGCATCAAAAGCAAGCAGTGGAACACATACAATGGTGACCTAAAGGGAAGACAGAGTGGTGTAAAAGGTCTGTTTTGGGGATGCATATTTTCCATTTCTAAGAAAAGGTGAAGCGCAGATCATAGCAAGGAGCATATTTGAGGGAGGAATAGGTTCATAGGTTGGTACTAGGCTATCGGCCCTAGGGCCAATGTAAGCCTAGCCATAACAATTCCCTGGATATTTCTTCCCGCAATATTTACTTCTCTCTGTATCCCTGTCTAACAGGGTGACTGACATGATCCCTGGGGTGAATTTCCTGTCTCCCATCCAATCATCAAGATTCTTTGTGAAGAGGGCCAATGAGGCGCTCTGCTTGACATGTATGGGCAGTCTATTCCAGAGTATGGAGAGTCTCTGGGTCAGGAACCTATCCCTCCAGCATGTTTTGTTCATTGTGATGACAAGGTTTAGATCCCTGGAGTGTGTGGCTCTGAGGGACTGGGATTTCTTTAAGTGGAGCATGTTCAACAGCTCAGGGTTTGACATGGCCTTGTATGTTAAGCAGAAATCGCCTCTGAGTAGACAATATGCCACAGAGTATAGCTGGAGTTTTTTTAGACGGTCAGCATATGGCATCTGCTTTAGACTTGTGATTCTTTTAGTGAGGTATTTCTGTGGCCTTTCCAGCTGTTGCAGATGTCTTGTGAGGTACATACCAAATGGGGAATTATACTCTATAATGGGTTTAATGAGGGATGAGTACAGTGGGACAATGACCTCCTTTTTTCTGGATGAAAAGCCCTTAGTGATGAGGTGTGCCACATAGAAGGATTTCCTGACTGTTTTGGTGATGTGGTTATAGAAACTGAGACCACTGTCCACCTGTGTCCCTAAGTCTCTCATCGCACTTTCGATGTTTAGTGTCCTGCCACATATGTGGTAATTCATGGGTACATGTTTTTTTCCAAAGGGAATAACTATACATTTCTTGGCATTAAGCTTGAGCCTATGGCTCTGGCACCAGGCATCTGTTTCTGTAAGGCCCTTTTGTAGAATATCCACATCATTTGGGGATGCAATAATGGCTCCCAGTTTGCAGTCATCTGCAAACTTTGTTAGCCAGAGTCCCTTAGTGTTGGCCTGTACTGCAGAGAAGTAGATGGCAAACAAGAGTGGTCCCAGGACTGAACCCTGAGGTACTCCACTTGTCACTTGTCTGGAGTTGGATTTGGAGTTGGCTACTTTTACAGTCTGGGTTGTGTCAGTAAGCCAGTTGGCAACCCATCGAGTGACGTAGGGATTTATGCCCAGCTTAGTAAGTTTATCTATGATTCCAGAGTGGGGGATGGTGTTGAAGATCTTGGCGAGGTCCAGATAGGCTGTATGGACCAACTTACCCTCGTCCACAGCTCTGGAGACTGATTCAAAGAAGTCAATCAGATTCAGGAGACAAGATCGGCCCTTCACAAACCCAAACTGGGTGGGGTCCAGTGTTTGAAAGTTGCCAATGTCTTTGTTTATAAGTTCCATGATAATGCATTCCATGCCCTTGCAGATCAGGCTTGTCAGACTGATGAGACGGTAGTTCTCGGGATCCAAGGCGGATCCTCCCTTGTGGAGTGGGATAACTGTAGCTGTGCGCCACTCAGTGGGCACAAAGCCTGAGGTTAGGCTATGATTAAACATGACACTTAGGTGAGGTGCCATTTCATTTTGTAGTTTATGTAGTACACAGCCTGGGATGTCATCTGGTCCCATGGATGCTGTATTCTTAGCTTTGGAGAGTGCGGTTTCTACCTGTGTGGCCATGATTATCGGAATTTGGCAATCTTTTGGTATTGAGATGGGCCCTTTAGAAGGTGAGGGGGGGTGAAGTTGGCACTAAATCGATCTGCCAGGATATTGGCAATATCCTTGGGATCAGTATATTTAATGCCATTCTGTTGTAGCTCAGAGCAGATCTGAGCATTGCCATTTAGATTCTTGACATAACTATAGAATGCCTTGTGGTTGTCTTTGGAATCTTCGGCAATTTTATTTTCGTAACTAGCTTTTGAGGATTTTTTGAGGGATCTCAGCTTCTTACTGAGGCTGGTGAGGGAGCTTTTTGCATCCTGGGATTTTCCTCTTTCTGCAACAGTTTCTTCCTTCTGTTGTATAGTTTGTTTATAGCAGGGGACCACCAGATTGGCTTCCTTTTTTTGGAGAAGAGCATCTTGGTTCTATTTGGGATGGCATGATTCATGCACAAGTGGATGTGCTCGTACAGTGCCTTAGTGTAATATTTTGCAGTCGAACTTCCAGATCCTACTATCAAACAAAAGCGGCTGTAGGTAAAACCAAGGTGCACAAAAACATGAAGTAAGAACAAAAGAACAATGCACCAAGGTAGCACACAATAGCATCTTTAATAGAATAAACAAAAGAAAACAGTGGTAAGCACTTTCGCAACACTCAGTTGCTTCTTCAGACAAAATGTTAAAACAGCTCATTTCTTAAATACTCTTGAAACCGATTAGCATAATTAGTGATGTCATACCTGAAGGAGCATTTAAAGGCACAGACAAAAACTAAACATAAATCAGATAAAATACATAACATAAGCTTCTACTAAGCATAAATAATCTTTTAAAAAAATCAATTATGTAAAATTCATTCATAAGTAAGAGGCAATAAATATTATGTTTAAAATTTTTTGCGTTTAAGATGTCTGGCTTTCAAAAAAGGGACCAGAGATGCGGTACCATTAAGACCTGGATATTTGTCTGCATTAAGTTTCATTATCCATTTTTATTCACAACCTTCAGTAATATTTTCTATATCCCCTCCTCTCAGATTTTTATGTATCTGTTGTAAGACAAAAAACTGGAAGGAATGTGAGGAATCAGTGTTCATGACATGATTAGCTAATGCATTTGTATGTTTTCTATTCCTGATATCATGAAGATGTTCCAAAATTCTATCTTTAAAAGATCTATTAGTCTTGCCAACATAGAAAACAGGACATCCCTTGCAGAAACCATAATAAACCACATCAGTACTTTTACAATCAGCATATGTATGGGAATACAGATGGAACTGTTTTGTTGGATGAGTATATGTATTTGTGCTATAAATGTAAGGACATGCACTACATGACTTGCATGGATAGGTACCCTGAACTTTCAGATCCTGTCTGCGTGGGTGTTGTGAAGTTTGTCACTTCTGACTTCAGTAGCATGAAGTTGGCTTTGGAGAAGTTTTGTAAGGAGGTTTCCTTACTGGGGGTGGGGGTGGGATGTGGATGTCAAAGGTGATTTGCTTATGATCAGACCTGACCAATGAGGGGGTGACCACTGGTGTGGAGCATCTATCTCCCATGTTGGTAATGACCAGGTCTAGGATATTGGAGCCCCTGGTGGAACAATGGATTAGTTGATCCAGGGCATTGGAATTTATGAATTCCAAGAACCGTTGGGAAAAGGAGCTGGTACCCGAGTAGTTTTCCCAATTAATGCCAGGGTAGTTGAAATCACCCAGTATTAGGGTGTTTGGTTGTATCTTAATATTTTCCTGTATGTTTAAAAAGGTGCAGTGAGAATCTTGGGGCATGGTGGGGGATCTGTAGCAAGCTACAGTTTGGATTGCAGTCTTACCTAGTGTTAGTTGCACCTGGAGAATTTCAGATGCATTGTGTTGGGCAACTAGCCTGGAGGTGTGAATATCCTTGGTGAATATGGACACTCCTCCACATTTAGTGTTTTGGCTTTGGTTTTGTGGCCGAAAAGTGTGGTAAGAATTGTAGCCTGGTATTGCAGGGGTGCTCTCTGGAGCCTTGAACCAGGTCTCAGTTACTGCACAGATATCGATGTTCTCCATTTTTAGGAGTGCCTTGAGAGAGTGCATTTTGAGGTTTAGACTTCTAGCATTGAGTAGCATTACCTTCAGATTTTGCATGCTTGTATCTGTTACAGTGGTGGTTTTATCCTTTGAACCTTGCCTAAAAAAGGCACTATAGGGGTGGCAAGAACTTTAGCCAGTAACCTGAATCCCAGGGATGACAGGTGCAGACCATCTCGGGCAAAGCATCGTGGTTTGTCGATCATGTCTTCCCAGGCAGACAAATACTGGATCCCCTTTGAATGACACCAGAAGCTTAGCCAATGACAGAATAATGAAGGTAGTAGAGCAGACAAACACATATAGTACTCTGACAGAGACAGAGCAGGAAAGTATGGACACAAAGGGGAGGAAATTGAAAACCCCAGACAGACAGACAGTGAATAAGGGATGATGAATAGGAGCAGAGGGTAGTGTATGGGGAGTCATTGATAAAGAGATGGAATACAATGAAGTGGAATAGGATGGAGTATGGAAGACCTTCATTACCAGCCCAGAGGGAAACCCAGCAAGATGTCATTTACCTCTGTGGCCAAAATTATGACTTGATTCTGCTTCCTGTGGCTAATTGGTTGGGTCCAGCTGGCCATTCAGCTTTATCAGCTGCACAAGGAGATATTCTAGAGTCACACTGAAAATATCCATTTGCTGACCTAACTTGGACACAACCAGCTGCCAGTTGGTTAGCTGGAAGAGCACTCAGAAGCAATATCAGAAAAAACCTCTACAGCCCCTCCTGACATTGACTAAAGAGGTCTCCAGCAAATCCTTCCAGTCACCTTCACAGTATGACCTATATCTCCCTGCAGAGAACCTAGCCTTTTAACTAATGGTGATCCAGTAACAGGCAGATGTGGTAAACACCTAGGTGGCTGCTGCCTTTACACATCTTGCACCTCAGTTAACCCCGTAGAAAGAGAGAAAAAAAGATAAAGAGACAAAAATACACACATAGTACACACTGGTATGGAAGCTTAATTTTAATTGTAAATGATACATTTCTACATGCTGCAGATATACTGCCACCTGGAAAGCATGTCACTTCTAAGGTAAATGTCCTAGTTCAAGGCTATCTTTTCTAATACTATAAAAGAAAAAAACAGTAATCGGTAAAGAAGGCATGAACAACAACTGACAATATCCATATAATATAGTGCAAAACCACATGCATAATGCTTACTATAGAATGCTGCCTCTCTACCACCCAGCCTCTGCCTACCACTGGTGGAGCAAATCGGATTGGCATTTCCACATTCCAGTATAAACAAGTTGGCACTGCTCACCAGGGTGGATGATAACAGTGATGCCACTGTTATCATCCACCCTGGCACTGCTCACCAGGGTGAATGATAAAGTGGCATCACTCAATGTCCTGGCATGCTGGTGCCAGGCATCAACCTTATGCATAGGGTCATCAAATTTCCACTGCAAGATCTTCCAATAATTCTTCTGCAACAAACAGAGAAAAATCTTACACTTTGGCTGCACCAGTCAGAAGCTCTGCTGAGGCCAGCACTTAAAGATGTCATACTGATCAACAGATTAAAATCAGAAGGAAAACAATAACCTAAAAACCTAATGTACATGGCCACATGTTTTGGATACCACTTGGCAAACATAGTCGGGCATTAACAGTGTGCAGTGGAAAAGGGAATTAATAGCACTGACAGGCATGCATTGCTACAGGCTTCACAGTGTCTCTGCATAAGTATACAATATACATGACTTCTTGCCCCAGGAGCAGGCAGGGGCAGGCATACTACTGCTGATTGTGGATGATAATACATTTGTTATCGCAGTGTCTCAAAAGATAAGTAAGGGCAAACAACACAGTCCTGACTCTGGCTGGTAATGCATCAAGTTATGGCAGTGGTTCAGAGACAATCACAATTAGTCACCCCATTAGCATAATCATCTCACTATGAGGCACATTGTAATCTGATATAAAGTATAGTTGTCAAGATGAGAGAGAATGCAGTTTGTTGATCAGTTTAATATTAGGAATACAAAAGATACCAGTTTGTACTGCCATATAGATTCTGTCAGCAGACTAGTTAGCTGGTAGTGGACCTCAGGGCTGCAGGATGCATACATGAGTGCATGAAAGTAATATAAACAGATGAAGAACAGTGGAGTGCGCAGGCTGACATGGCACAGGGACATGATAGTTTACTGTCTATCTTTGGGGGTGGGACGTGGGCTAACTCTAACAAGGAACATAGCACAAAGGGAGGATGGAGTTCTACTGTGGGTGGTGGATGGTGGGCACATCTGACCTGACAAGGAACAGAGTACAAGGCCAAGACACAGATTTGTCCAGCAATGGGAGCGTTACCCTGTAGAATATATATGCAGACCGCAGCACATGCTACAGATGAAATGAAGCTTCCTGCACATAGGTTAAACTATGTACTTTCAGCACAGTTATTCAAGTAGGTGGGCACCAGTAACATGCCCATTGTTGCTTGCAGTACAGCACTGGGTGTGAATTGCAACAGCATATTAGCATACACGTGTGTAGCCACCACATGGGGGAGAGACAGTGCTGAAATACAAGGATCTACCAAGAAGAGTCATGTCTACACAGACACTGATTCACATATATAACCCACAAGTGTGCATGAATTGTCATAGGATTAGGAGAACAATGACTGGGAAGGTTCACAACAACTGAGATGGAGGTGTTCTTGCAGGCTATATGCACATATAACATGGGTATCCTTGATATGGACAAAGCAGAAAAGGCATTCAGGACCAGTTATGACAGGGTGTGATGTAGGACATCAGTGTCATGGGTAATTATTATAGAACAGTAATACAGATGCATCATAGAGTCACCAATATGGTACTGCATACAAGACCAAAGACCATGATTTTGCCAAGGACAGCTCTACTACTGGAAGTAGGCCACCAATTCAATAGCATTTCACAGAGTGAAAATATTCCTCATAATCCTGTTTGACACGGGTGAAAGAACCCTAATTTCAGCCAATGGTTTTGATGTAGGAACTGGAATGATGACAACTGCTGAGTGTCTGCATGGCATGCACCAGCTTAGTCCTAACTGTCACACATAGACCTATACTGTCAAGATGTTATTCAGCTGAACACAAATACACATCTGTTTGCCAAGTATATCATGGCTACAACTGGCAACAACTTGACCTACAAAGTTTATATGTGGCCATATGCTAATTATCATTTATTAGTATGTGGGCCACATATTTAGGGGAGTGATGCGTGTTTTCCGGCACTGACACAGGTAACGTATCTTTATGCTTTCTCAGGTTCTAATGGTGGAGGGTCCAACATAACAGGCTGGCCATGCCTGATGTCATCAGGTCACCTGTGGCTGACAATAGTTCATACTTCATACTGTTATACATGTGTTCAGGCCAGAAGCTGTGTTAAAACACAGACTCCACTTTTGCAGAGTACACTGAATGGCAAATCCAAGCATTTAGTGACATCTTGAAAGTATTCTTAGAGTGGGATATATGCATACAAATTGGGAGTTTACTCCATAAATGAACAATGGTATAAAAACTGAATATAAAATAACTTACAAGAGGGTCTCCCAGCAACTAATGACTGGTGTCAAAGCCATAGCCTCAAGCTAAATGCAAAAAAATCGTATCATCTTACCATTTGGCAAAAACATGACCCCTGTTGATTACCACATCAACAGCAATCCCCTTAGCACACAACCTGTGGTTAGAAACCTGGGCACTCAGGCTGATAACCTCACATTCGACTATCGTGTAGCAGCAGTTGTCAGAAAAACCTTTTACTTGGTTCATCTCATAAGTAAAGGGATTACATCCAGACAAAAAGGAGGTTATTACTTATCTATACTCCGCCCTCATTAGACCATTAAATGAGTATAATTCCCCATTTTGGATGTACCTCTCCAAACATCTGCACCAACTGGAAAGGCCACTGAAATACATCACAAAGAGAATCCGTGGCCTCCAACACCTCTCCTATGTAGACAGGCTCAAATCACCATCACTCTACTCAGTATCATACAGATTGCTCAGGGGTGATCTTTGTCTCACCTACAAGGCAATCTCAGACCCAGTCCTACTAGAGATCCTCCATATCTGTAAGTCTAATTCCTCACACACTACCTTCTCAAAAGGCCTGAATCTAATATGTGACATCAACAAAACCTGCTGGAGAGACAGGTTTATCTCCCAGAGGCTGCCTCATCTCTGGAATAGACTTCCCACTTCCCACACGTCAAACAGAGCACCTCGCTGACCCTCTTCAGGCGCAACCTTGATGAGTGGATTGGAAACCACAAATTTGTCCCAGGGGTTACACCTGTGTCCCTCATGGACAGGGGTGACAGGTGCTGACTGAGGTTTCCTTTTGGGGATAAAGTCTTGGCTAGGCTTGGAAGGACCCCAGGGCCATTAGCCTAGTAACCTCCTATGATCTTATGATCCATGCAGTTCTACAAGAGCCAAGATGGCACCAAAGACTGCTATCTCATAACAAATTTTCAGAATGGGTTAACTCCAAACTCAGCAAGACGCTTAACTCCTTATTGTCTGTAGCTTTGAACCCTAATCCTAATCTGCCTCTTTTAAAACTGTAGTGAATACAAAATAAAAACAGCTGTTGACATCTGTCAGAGTAGGTCAGATCTTGAACATCACATAGGCATCTAGTAAATTTTCTTTGTATTCCCTTTAACTCATTGCCTCCAATGGAGCCTGGAAGTTTGCACAGTAAATTCCAATGAACTGAGCCTAAGCTTTTTGATAAAATCAAATTATTTTCTCACATTTCAAACAACGGTTCATATCTTTGGAACCATAGGGTTTACTAAAGAAGTGGGAATGGCAAAGTCTTTGGCATAAATGTTTTTTTTTAGTGGTAGTATTCTTTAGGGTCTGGGGTGGCCACGGTGGTGCAGGGGTTAGCGTTGTCACCTCACAGCAAGACGTTCTCTGGTTCGATCCTCAGCCAGGGTGCCTTCTGTGTGGAGTTTTCATGTCCTCCCTGTGGTTGTGTGGGTTTCCTCCGGGTGCTCTGGTTTCTTCCCAAAGACATGCTGTAGGTGGATTAGACACTCTAAATTGGCCCTAGGCATGAGTGCTTGCATGTGTGTGCATTCTGGGGAAGGTTGGGCACCAGGCTGGCAACTCGACACCATAAAACTCTGCTGCCAATCATGAGAGGACAAGTGATCCACTGTGGCGACCCCTAACCGTGAAAAAGCCGGAAGAAGATTCTTTAGGTTCTTACTCTTAAACTGGATTTTATATGTCAAAGCAAACACAGTAACTATTATGTTTGTAATGTTTTATAAACAACTTAAATATCTTAGTAACCACTCAAGGTACACAAATGCTGTCAACAGCATGTTGTTAAGGTTATGAGTAATATATGTAACATTTATGAAATTTGTGACAATATACATTAATATTGTATGTACAACAATTAATGTTTTTGCATTTATGTCAGAAAAAAGGAAAATATTAGTGCAGTTGTGTTGTATAGCATTTAACCTTTAAGCTGAAATCTTTAAATCTTTCAAGACTTATGCACCATAATTTTGGAATTACTAATGTAAATATAAATAGGCAATATTAGACGGCTACTGGCATGAGTAGAATGCAACCAGAGAAAAGCTTTGAGGCATCACTATTCTTTAACGAGTTAAGGAGAATTAAATCACCCTTGGAATAGGAGTAAAACATAAAATTTGACTCAACAATTGGTCTAACATAGGTTACACATACTTTTGTAGGTAGAGATTAAAAAACATCTGAAAATTTACCCACATACATTTAGGGCTTTAGATGTGGCCACTGAAACATCAGCTTTAAAATTCAGTTTGGGATTAATTAGATGCCAAGATCGTTAAATAAGGAAGTACTTGCTATAGCAGTTCTCCCTAATAAGAAGTCATGATTGATTTTCAGGGGTTGGGAGGGTGGCCTAAGGGGTTGGGAGGGTGGCCTAAGGGGTTGGGAGGGTGGCCTAATGGTTAAGGTGTTTGCCTTACAAACACAAGGTGCAGGGTTTGAGTCTCACAAGGGATAATTGGCTAGGCTTAAAATGGCTTGCAAGGGCAGTTAGCCTAGTACTAATCTATGAATCTATCTAAAACCCATAAAAGTGCACTTGTAAAACCTGATGTTAAACTATTTTGCTGCATTAGAAAGATAGTTAATGAACATATTATAATCCATGTCATTAGAATAACTAATCCTAATTTGGTATCATCTGCATATTATCAAGTCAAATAATTTTATTACTATTTATTATTATCATCCTCAAGACTCCAGTTTATTTCCTGACTTGGATACCATGCATTTTACTGATCAGCAGATGTGCAAGTCAGTGATCCAGGCACAGAGAGATGGTGCATTCAGCATGACACAGGTTGTGAGTGCACCGTCTGCAGCAGGACTTTCAACTGTCCCTGTTTTGTAGGGACACCCTCCTGATGTTTCTCAAAGTTTTGTTCCATTCCTTCTATAACTGGAAATCGTTTTAAGAATTCCTAAGATAATAGTGCCAACATTTAAAATGTGTCTCTAATTTGGGGCTTTTCCTTAGTTATTTTTTCTTTGTTCGAAATTCTGTTGGTAAAAGTTGAGAACTCTGGGTGCAGTCTGAAACATGAAGTGCAATGGTCACTCATCACACACGGTAATATGGAATAATGGGACTCAGAGCAGTAGCCAGAAAAATGAGTGCCAAGAGAAGTCCTCAGAAGGATGCCCTTAAACTGAAATTGAAGAGTAAAAAGAAGACTTCTCTCTGACCTCTCCAAAGTTGAAGTGCAAAAAAACCCATCTTCCCTATATCTTCAATACTCTTCTACCTTGGGCCCTCAATATCCTCATTCACAATACAGTGCCTCTCCTGGCGACTCAACTTTCGCACACCAAAGTACATTTTAACAAACATTTATTTAACAAAATAAATAAGTTAAAGTGCTTTCATCCATTACGACTACCTCAGAATCTGTAACAAGTCTATTTAATGCATTTTATATCCACATCACTCAATCAAATTGATTAAAATTGTTACATGAATATCTCTAAATAAATATGCTGTTTAAAGTACTACAAAAACTATATATAAAACATACATGTATAAATCACAGTAAAGGTTATAATGAATATGAATGTAAATCCAGCATCTTTCTCATAAATTGCATTATTTTAAAAGCAATAACACAGTGATAGAAATGTGTTCACTTGTCAAAACATACCTTGATGTGCTGTAGCTGAGAGAGCCGCAATACTGGGCTTTGAACAGAGATGGTGTGCTCATTGGATCCAAGTTTACAATATCCTTGCATAACAAGTAAAACACTCATGCAGAATGTGCCTGCCAAATCGTGATCACTGAATACTGGGAAAGCAATCTTTTTCTCTTCTGGTTGATGACTGCATTCCATAACTCCTTGTGTCAGTAGTGACTGCTCCCTTCTTCCTACCCTAGCTAGGGTTTTAATGGGACCTGGAACAAACTCTTGATGAGGACTGTGGTGGCCAGTTTGGCATCATTGAATACAAACATGAGTCTGCTTGCAAATGTCCCCTGTAGGGACCACATATGTGGGGTATGGTCATGGCCAGGCTTACATAGATGACCAACATTGCTATGGAGACTGAATCATTGTCACCCCTGGCCATGGCTGCCTATACCCCTAGGCATGAGCATTTGCATGACCATGACTGATACACATCCAACATCAGTGTAGAGATGCTCCACCATGCCAACCACTGTAGGTTCCACAGTTCCATAACATCCCTAACCCATGCTGGCCTACTGAGTACAATCCTTAGTTGTGGCATTTCTCAGGGTTATTGATGCTGTACATTTACTGTCGACCAACATGGGGATGGACATGTCAGAGGTCTTTTATATGATCCAGAAATGCTACAGTATCTTTCTTGCCAATGCATTTAGCTCCAATACTTTAGTGCCACACTCTTTACCTGGACAACATTGACACAAACATGCCACTTTGTTACTGGAAGATGTGATCCCTGACTCCCCCAGCTGGTATAGCTGCCACATCCACCACCAGTAACCCTTACACCTATGTCACTATTGCTATCACCTGTCTCTATTCCCCCACCCTGTGTCAATAATGATCACTATGCCCTACCCATCCCTTTGGCTTGTGTGGGTGTGGTAATTTCTGGTGTACAGCATGGCCAGTTAATGTACTCTAATGAATAACGCTATGCCAGCAGTGTAAGAGGCAACGTTTTACTAAAGAAACACCAACAAAAAAAAATTCCTGTACTGACCCATTGGCATCATAGCTGATATCCAAACTGCACTTCAAACATCAGAAAAGCACCTGGATTCAGTGTAATCCAATGAATGCAGTTTATTCACATGAATAAATATCCACAAATAAAGACTGTCAAGTGCTTTCATCCCTCCACATTTAGTCCTGGGACTTCATCAGAACAGCCATGTTATCTACAACAATATCTTTTATGCTATCCTAATCCCATTAATTAAATATCTAATTAACTTTTAAAGTGATTTGTGCATGCATATCCATACCATTCCTTTGAAACATACACTCATACAATAAAATCACTTTACAATAAATGTATTCTCTATCACAAAATTCAACATATTTTGTCCAAAACTCACAGATTAAAACAAAATACTAAACATATAAATATATGTACGTATAAAATAACCTAAAATTAATATAAACCAAGTTACCCTGTAAACCACAATGAGTATAATACTAGCATTCTACATAAGAGAATAATACTAGCATTCTGCATAAGAGAATAATCATTTATATGAAATTTGTCACTCTTAATTTTAAAACTCAACATTTTAAAGCTCTTTTTCTAAGTATGGGTAGTAGAGATACATTATCATTTATTCATGGAGGGCTTACTGTGTTCAGTCTAATCTGCCATTGTAATTCCTTCATCTCTAGAATTAACTCCCACCGACCACCTCTAGGATCGTTGGGGGCTACCTCTAAAATACCGAAGTTAAATCTAGAAAAGTTGGGGCATTCAATACTGTGTCTAAATAAAGCATTGTTACTATTTGTTTTCTGTATAGCATACACATGTTCATATATTCTTTTTTTAAAAATGTCTCTCTGTTTTTCCCACATAGCAGTGCCCACATCCTATAATAATCAAATATAAACAATGCCTTTGGTATTACAATTACCCTTTTGTAGTCTAATTTCAAAGGGTATCCCCTGTAATATCAGGGTACTTTCCTTAAGTATAAACTGGCATTGATTGCATGCTCTGCAGCATGTTGTACCCCTAGTGGGTATAGTTTTTTTAACTATGTTCTGCTCGAAAAGAGATTCACAGTTCCTACCAGTTTTATAAATAAATGTTGGTTCTCCACCCATATACTTCATAACATCCATGTTGCTCTTAGATATTATCCAGTTCTTCTCAATTATATTTTTGATGTCCTGACTATTTGAAGCAAACGGGATTACCATCCCCATTTTGGTAGTCTGTTTCCCCCTTAACATATTGTCCTCCATCCTTAATCCATCTCTACTACCTAATAAAGGCTAATACTTTGTGTCCCATCCAGCTTTGAGTTCTCCACTTATGTCATCTAACAATTTTTTCTGGGTACCCCCTCTCCATAAACATTCCACTGATTTTCCTCATTTCAGCTTAAAAGAGCCCCAACACAGAACACATACAAGCCGCTCTGGCCAACTGTCCTTTATAGATGTTCTGTTTTGTGTGCCCGGAATGACAGCTTTGAAAGTCATGTTAATTATTGGAAACTGTCTCTTTCCTATGTATTGTAGTTGTAAAATTCCTCCTCACCATATCCTTAGTAAAAGTGATGTCCATATAAGCTATGACATCATCACAAAATTTCCCTGTAAATTTAAAGACAGGTGAGACATTATTAAGATATTCTAAAAATAACACATTGTTCTCATTCATGTTTCTCCAAATAATAAAGATATCATCCAAGAAATGGAAATACACTATCCATCTCTCAGAAAAATCACAATTAAATACATATCTAGTCTCCTATGCATATGTATGATATGGATATGCATGCACAGGTCACTTTAAAAGTTAATTAGATACTTAATTAATAGGATGGGGATAGCATAAAGGGTATTGCCATAGATAACATGGCTGTTCTGATGAAGTCCCATGACTAAATGTGGAGGGAAGCACTTGACAGTCTTTTTTGTGGATATTTATTCATGTGAATAAATGGCATTCATTGGATTTCACTGAATCCCAGTGCTTTTCTGATGTTTGAAGTGCAGTTTGGATACCAGCTCTGATGCTAACAGGTCAGTATAGAATGTACTCTAATGCATAGTCTGGCTATGTGAATACATGCATCAGTTTTGTTCTGCTTGGGTCTTGTTATGTATTACAGTTGTTGAGGCCATGATGCATTGCACCCACCTTTGTCTATTATGGCATTCCACTGTAGCTGGTTCCTTCAGTGACTCTTCACCCCACTTCCCCTTTACTGTTGCTACAAGTCTGTTAGGCAGTACTACAATGTTGTATGCCCCAGAAGTGTAGCTAGAGTGGGGTAAAAGAGGCAACCACACTGGACAGATTGGGTTACAGGCCATGATGCACACATCTGTTTTTTTATTTATTATTTGTTTTTTTTTTGTTTTTTTTCTGGTTTTGCACTTGCATAGAACATGAGGGCATTAGCGATGTGATGCTCCTCCTTAGGAGAGAAGAAAGGAGCATGTGACTGGAGAATAGACACATTGTTCCTCTCCTTTGCAGAGCCTGAGGAAGTGAGGGGGTAGGGAGTTAGGATCTGGTGCTTCTCTGTAATGTCAAATGGGAGAAGGGACTTCTTTTATTCTCTTTTTTCTTTTTTTATCTCGCATACTAAGAGTGAGGGCATGAATAAAGGGGGTAGGTCATGCTATTGGTTATATGTATTGTGAGAAAGGAACAATTTTTTCCCTTTTCATGCAGAGTGAGAGAGCATAAGGAATAGGAAATTGGGACATGGGAAGTGGCACCAGAAGCCAAATGAGTCAGCTAAGGTTCCGGTATCTGCCCACATACAGCCATACATCAGTTTGGATCTCCTCACTAAATGTAAGTGTCTGAATTGCTCCACTGTGATTGATTTCATTTATTAGGCCAATCATTGAATGCAATAGCACCTTTGGTATTCAAAACACTTGACACAACTTGAATGACCACAGTACTTTCACAGAAATAAAATCTAGGACCTAAATCATAAAAGTTACACTTACCATCTCAAAGCCTTGTCTCTTTTCTCTGTATCTTGCTGGCTATTGAGGGTAAATTTCTGCCTCACTTGCAAATCCTCGACCAATCCCATTCTTTTGGACCTACTGCACGTCCATAAGTCCAGTGGTGGCATAAACACTCACTCAACAGATCTTAATCTCTTCTGCAACATATGAAGAGCATGTTGGAGGGATAGATTTGTATCACAAAGAATGTCACTTCTTTGGAATAGTCTTCATCTCCCCATGAAGCAAAGTACGCCCCTTACTTTATTCATGCATAATCTGGATGAATGGATAGGAAACAGCAAGTTTAGCCCTGGTTTGGCACCTTTGTCTCTTATGGATAGGGTTAACATCTCAATGTCTGCCCAGCTCTGGGATATTCTTACTTAAACTAGAAGGGCCTTGGGTTATTTCTTACTCAAAATACAAGGGCTAAAATCTTTTTGCAATGCATGGCTAGGGTTCTATGGATCCTCATGGATCAGTAGCCTAGTAGGTACCTATGAACTAGCATGCCGGTTCTCTAGTTAGATTCCCCCCACCACCCTCCCCAAACTCATAAATGCAAATGATCACCACACTGTTTTTTAGTGTTATGTGTTTACTCTAAATAATACTGGATTTTTTTTTGGAATAGTGTAAGCTAAAAGAAGATTAAAGCTGTCCAGTGGAATGTATATTAGTGAGAAGATATCCTTAATTTTTTTTTTTTTGCCAATTCTTGATTAGAAGAGACTGTCCATATTCAAATATTATCTCAGCTAAACTGAGCTATTCTTGAACAATTGGAAATATCAAATGGCTGACCACAATGAAGCAAATGTTATGCTTTCGAAGACTTTTGCATTTAATACCAGCTGATGGTTTATTGTCTGAATATTTATCTACTTACTCTGTGAAACTAGTTAGGCAAGTATACCTTATTTCACAAAAAGTCTAGTGTATGCAGTCTTAGAGTTACATATAATTTCACTAGCCTAGATCAAAATATTGTTAAAGGGTGACATTTTCTATCTGTAGTTCTAGGAAATATTTAAAATGTAATATTTAATAAAACATTACTTTCACTTTCCTAGAGATTCTTTAACAGCACCATCATGGTAATATGGCCAGTGCAAAAAAAAAAAAAAAAGATCCTGCTTCCACAAAGCATTATTTTGCAATTCAGAAACAAACTTGCTACATTTCTACATCACAGTTAACTACTAAGATATGCAGATTAGCACTTTCAGTAGTAGTTAAATGTGGCAGTCACATCAAGTAAGTACAGTCCCTCTTCCCCCCTACTCACACTCCCACAAACACAAGCACACAGTAAAACACACACACACACACACAAACACACACGCATGCACACACACACACACACACACACACACACACACACACACACACACACACACACACACACACACACACACACACACACACACACCACATACCCCATACCTGTCCCTGTTGTCAGAACATCCGCATTGTTGCCCTTTCCTGTTATGGTATATTACAGTCAGTCCTTAATGCCAGGCATTTAGGCTTCACACTTCATAATGTTCAATAAAAGCATGCTAGGGAAAAATCCAATTATGAGGCAGTGAGGTATGTCTAATGTTTCTTGTACCTCAGCCAGTACAACATGACATGTTACAGGTAGTGCATAATGACCAAGATCTCCCAAGATCCTCACTAGATATAAAAATAAACTGCTACACCAACTGCAGTCGAATGAAGGTATTTCATGTTCCAGGGGTATATGATTAAAGTCCCTTGTTTTTAATTTTATTTTTTATTTCTGTTATTAATCCTTGATGATTAGTGCTCACCCTCCCCTGATTCCCATTCTGTTTTATGTGCCATTACAGCGCAAGAGTAGCATCCCTAGTGTCTAGTGGCTCTCTCAAAGTACCCCCAATCCCCATACTCTTTTAAGTGCCATTACACCACAACAGGACTAGTATTCCTGGTATCTAGGGTTTCTGCCCACCCAATGTTGCAAGCTCTGCTTATTTGTATACTCATACACCTAAAATAACCCCTCTACCTTTCTGGTACCTCTCAGGCAGCCATAGACTCATACATGCACTCACACTTACAGCCTCTCTCATGCATGCATTTATACAACTCCTAACCCTATCTAACCACTAAACCACAGTACTTACCTTTACTGTGATGGTCAAACACAGCCTTCTGGCTGTGTTCATTACCCTGATGTGGTAGGAGATGTGGATGCACTAAACTACATTGCCAAGCACTTTCGTAAATCACTTGTTATGTAGATGCCTTCCTGGAGGTACTTACAGGGGAGAGAGAGCACATGGCTAATTAGCATATGCCTCTCCACAAACTGCCTCACTGACATGCAGATTGACTGTTCTGTGGAAACAGTCCAATACTGCTCCACATCTTTGTGCAAAAGCACTATGTTAGGGCTGTCTCTAAATACATGAAACATGGTAACCTTTATGGATTCCAGTGAAGTGCTGTTTGCAGAAATTCATCTAACAACTACTATAACGTGAATAAAAAACAGTGCACCTAACAAAATGACTACTTGTACAACACATAGAATTTTATAAAAAAACAACAAAAACAAATACATGCTAAACAATTTCATCCCTTCAAGTATTGGGATTGCATCAGAACCTTTATGAATTTGTTTTTTTGTGTATTTTAGTACTTCCCACATATTTGCTCCATTACTGACTGTTTCATCCTGGTGTTCAAAACAGCAAATGCTCATATTTTCGCTATATCTGTTACATTTAAATGTTTTATCCAGGTCATAAAGTTCTGCATAAGCTGCATTAGTTAAGGGTATTCCTAACATTTATAAACACACACCACTTCTGTAGCTATTATTTTTTTCATATTTCTTCTTTTATATACTTTTATTTTTACTTATACATTTAACATTACTTCTTTAAAACTTTTCATTTAGGGTCCTTTCTTTTATGACTGTTTATTGGCTAGGATTCTGAAAAATTACTTACAAGAGCGTATATAGGCAAACTATTGCAGTCAAGGTAGTGCAATGTGGCCCAATTAGTAGCCATATTGAGGAATGGGGTCCGATTAAGTAGTTCACAAACTGGTGAAAACAGAACAGGTGGTGCAATGGCTGGCACAGCACCACATCATAGCATGTGATCACACCGGGCAGAGGAGCATGCATATAGCATGCTTGCAATGATGCATGGTTACATGCACAATAAAGTATCACTAGGAACACACTACATACAAACATGCTACTTATGTGGTGCATATGACTTGCAGATACATGAAGTGTTTTCAACACTAATCTTATTGCTATAGTTCACTGTTACAGCTTGCCAGAGGTATTTTACAACATCTTGCCCTCTCCTGCTATTGAATATTTTCAGTCCCATGTGTAGTTTTATATTACACCAAGGTGGTTTACTGAGGATTTGGAGACTTTATACTGCTGAGACAATTAAGTGCTTCACATGTCATTTTTGCTGTTATAGTCTACTGTTACAGCCAGCATGGCTAATTAGCAACATTTCTTGTATCCTGCAACAATCCTGCTACTGTATATTTTCAATCCTGTATGTGGTCCCATATGTTGATATCGTGAATTTGACTTATTAGTCATTAATATTTTTAGAGGTGTTTTCAAGAGCTGGCTATGACATTTGTATTGATCCTGTGCTGGATTTTGACATTTTCATCTATTTTGCATCCGTTGGCATTTCTTGAATTGACACATAGTGGGATTTATTATAAAGAAGTTAAGCATACACGTAAACATTTCTAATAACTTTTGTCAAGCATTTTGGACTTCTGTCTGAACTTTAGGGGCCACTTTGACATTTGTTAATGACCTTTTTTGACAACTTGGGCACTGTAGATTTTAACTGACAGGGCATGCATAAATTACATTTCAACAGCCGCTGTGCCTTTCAATACATGGCATGTTATACAGTTTATTGGCTATGTTCTTTGTACTCAGAGCTGTTATATTGCAAATAATCGATTATTATTAGTTTCAATTTTGAATTATACTTCACTTTAATGTTTGCAATTGTGCTTAGCATTTAAATACTGTAAAAAAACTGAAGTTGAAGCACAGCTGAGCCCAGATAAAGGCTACATAACAAGATTCCTACATTTTTATTTTAGATGGGAAGAAAATGGGTTTACTTGACAGACAGAAACAGGAACAAATAAAAAGGGGAACGCAAAAAACATACAGAAGGGCAACAGTGAAAGGAAGATTTGTATGTGACAGGATAGCAAGGGTATAATATAGATAGATAGATAGATAGATAGATAGATAGATAGATAGATAGATAGATAGATAGATAGATAGATAGATAAATGAACTGATACATACATAGATAGAAAGACAGAAAGATAGATAGATTTGTATGGTTGAATTTTCAAGAATGATACAGGGAAAAGGTAGCATGGGAGGTAGGAAAAATATGTAGGAATGGCAGCAGGAGCATGCAAACCAACCCAAAAGACAAAGATTGACAGGGGAGGAGCTGACACAGACTTCAAAGGAGAGACATGGCATGGCAGCAGGACAATTTGTGATGGGAAGGCTTGGACTATGAACTGGGGAGAAAATGAAGCAAAAGGACAGGAACACCATAATACATGATAGGAGAATGAGGTAATGGTCAATTACCACCCTACACAATGTCCCACCCAGCCTGAAGTCAGTCACCTCTGTGATCACCCTCATGGGCAGGCTCAGCCATGGTTCACGCTAATGGTCCGGGTCAGTCAGCTATGTGAATCTGCCAGTCACATGAAGCTGGACTATAGGCTGCCAGTGTAGGTTTGCAGCCACCAGTCCACTGTGTCTGTCACCAGGCTTCCACCTCATGAAGGGTGACTTACCAAAATCCCCCCTCACACTCACTGATGTTAATTCTACACCCTCAACCAAACATAGAGCACCAGACTACACCAGGGAGCCTACCAGCACCCCCCCGCTGGATGAACTTGTCACCCAGAGAGAGATAGGCCTGGAGATTCCTGGAGACCCAACAGGTATTGGCGAGGCAGGTGCATGGTGCATTGGTCACTGCCACACCACATCAATTACCACAGATGACACTGCATAAAATATGAACATAAATGAAGTGAAAAAACAAAGGAGAAATAAAAAAAATGAAAACAGTAATAAGGAGAAAAACTTAAGCAAAACCAATTATCAGTAAAGGGTGTAACACTGGGTAGCAGTACAGGCCTTGGAGGAGTAAAATGCAGTTTAGTATGCAATGAAAAGCCAAAATCAGTACAGAGGCCTGACAAAAATGTACTGCAGAAGAGGTTTGCCACAAGAGAAAAAAAAAATCACATGCCACCTAACAAGTCCCTCATTTTTTGGACATTGGCACAGTCCATGAGTTGCAAACAGTGTGAGTAGAAGAGTCAGTGAAGCTGAGTTGAACTAACTCCCTAAACATCTAGTGCCCACCCTGAAGGAACTTATCAGCAGGTGACACACATAGAATATCAAATGTCTGCATGCATGTTACCGGGGAAATCATGCCACATAAACTCTACTACCAAATTCTAAAAGGAATACACATGGGTTACTGTTTGACTTGAAGGTCCGGCACAAATGCTTCATAATTTCTGGATGTGAATGGGGTGCCTTGGTCCATCAAAATGTACTGTCAAGAGCAGGGGAATCAACTCCCTGGTTATGAGAATACCTACAAGTAATCATGTTTCATAGTTTAAGATGACCAAGATATATTGGTAACAGTTAGTTGACTTAACCAAGGGAGCCATAATATCCACAGCATCAGGTGGTGGGGACACTTTTTGACACTTCAGACAAGCAGCAGAGAAATTTTCCATCTTTTTCATAATCCTTTACCAATAAATGTGGCCTAGTATCTGGGTTTTAGTTTTATCCACCTGCACATATCCACCTAAATATGGTTGTGAGCTATCTTCATCACCACTATGGCCCTAAAATACCAGGGGACCAATGACTCATGGGTGGATTATTCCTTTCTTTTGATATTTAGTAGATAAGGGCATGCTGCATCTAGAAATAGGGGTAGGAAGGTTGGAGGGTTCTACAGAAGAGTTTATTTTCACTACCATAAAAATGTTTTCATAGGCCAGACTTAAGGTCTCATCTTCCCATTTAGTCTTTTTAAAGTTCTTTCAGCTAGTTGTACGTTCACGCAGATTGAGACCATCCTCTTGGGGGGCCCAGTAATTGTACTGTTCATCTTATTTTCTCACTATGTCATGCACAGGGACATCTGTGCCTGATGCTTCTCAGAGGAAGGGTAGATGAGCCCATTGATCGATTATCTGACCCTTTTTCCTATCCACATGTTTATCTATTTTGGTTCTACTATCTGTTTATCAGATTTAGCCTTCCTAGCCCCACTTTCTCCTTTCTCTTTCCCCTTATTCCTGGCTTCTGCAGAGTCATTAATTCCTTCTTTCTTGGCCTTTTCCATTCCCGTATTACCACTTCCACCCTCTTTGGGAATAGGTGCATGTGTCATAAAGTTACCTGATTTAAAGACATGCTGTCAAGGTGCTAGAATTAATAAAGTGAGTTTCCAGTCATTTTAAGGTTTCATACATTTATTATTTTGCATTTTGAAGTGGTATGTATGCATTTGTTTTGCATTATTTACTGTTACAGTATGATGTAAATTTCCTTATTCTAGCTATTTCTCCACAGGGTTGGTAATTTCCCCTTTTTCCATGAGAGAGATCTTCTGACCACTTGGCAGTTTCCACATTTCGTTCATTTCACAATTCCTTTTAATGACAGAAGCCTTTTCATATAAGTACACTGTGGTTTCGATAGAGCACAACCACAACTGAATTTAACACTGCCCCAAGTCGAGTCAGTATCTCGACTTGGGTGATTGGGAAGCATCTTTTTTCACCATGGCTGCTAAAAACTTCTATGATTTTGAGAGTCTAAGCCTTTTTCTTGCACAGGTGTTGTGGCCTAATTAGAGTGACCATGCTGCCAGGGTATAGAAGCTCTTGCAGCTCCCAGCCACTGACCTTGAGCATCCATTTCAATACAGTGGCTATACCATAGGAGCAAAAATATATCTCTACCAGTATTATGGTAGCAAGATCACTGTCTGTGGTTTCTTGTTCCCCCTTTTTATCACTGGTTACCTGGAAATATACATCCTATCTTCCTTTCCTATAGTGCTTGGCTATATCGCTCTATTTCCTAGCAGATGGAACAAAACACCCTTCACCTAAGAGAAACTTTTCACATAGTTTACTAGAAGACTCTAAGTATGCTTTCTTGACATAATATCCTCTCTACTAGGGTTACAGATTCATGAGATCAGATTTCTGGTGCAAATTGTAAACACACATACACACACACACTTAGGCACTGTTAGAATCATAGAAGTGATTTTTGGGAGTCAGCATGAAACACACTATTTGACAGTGATAGTTATTGCTCTCTTATATCAATCTACGGCAGAGATTTCCAAAATTGCCCTTTTGCTGTTATGTCCTTTAGTGTTTAGCTAATATTTCATTGTATGTTTCACATCATTAAATGCTGAGTTCTTACTGTCTTATTTTTTTTAAAAAAAGACCCAGCTATGACACTTATGGGCTAGTGTCTCAGTTTTTACCACTGACCTGACCAACAGTTGCCTTATCATAACCTTGTCAAAATTTGCACAATAAATAGAAAGAACACCCACATAAGCCCTAAGGGCTTCTCCTGTTAGATGAGCAGCTAACACATTGGCCCTTATTGAGTAGTTCCAACCCCCCTGATGATTCATTTAAAAGTGACCAAATAGGCCTTCAGTATCCTATTTGGACTAAGAGGTTTTAAAGGGATTTACTGCCTATGACTAAGCTATTAATTTTGCTTCTGCCACCATTTCTTCTGCATTAGTAGCAATGGTCTGCAATAGTTGTTCAAGTAATAATCTACTGAATGAGTGTTTTAGGGTAATTAGCACTAACAAGGCATGACAGATGGAACCATTTGGCTGAAAGTATAACTTCATCTGCCCACTGCATCCACCAGTTGTAAGAAGTTAGATATAGTCAACATTTGCTCAGATATATGACTCAGAAATTTATGGAAAGGGAAGAACAATTTTACTGTCAACAGTTATACGTGGAACAACAACATAAAATACATTATAGTATAAAAGCAAAAGCCACATGTTAATTTCTTTCTTCTAGCCTGACCTGCATCAAATATGCAAACTACCCAATAGTCTTTCAATGTGAGTTGCCATCCCAATTTACTTTTAATTAAGCAACAATTCTCTCTCCTTTCTGTTTTGGCAGCAGTAGTTAGTAGTTCACAAAGATGGAGTGATCTGTTCTCTTTCTCTTCTCTGTAGCAGCTGGAGCAGATTACAGCTCACACAAAGTAATACACACTTTCTCTATTTCTGCAGGGGCAACGAGTAACAGTTCACAGAAACAAAAACTGCGTGCTCTGTTTTCTTTCTCTCTCTCTGTCTTTCTTTTATTCTTTGTTTTTGCTGCTGCAGGTCTGTCAACCACAAACTTTTCCTTCTTTTGTGTAAACAAATAGACAAAAAATGGACAATAGTTCAGCCACTTTTTTTAAGCTTCCGTCCAACCCGCTCCAATCCATGGACAGCCTTGATCAGTTCTCCCTGGCTTTCAATCTCACCCATCACTGTCTCACCCATCACTGTACCCCAGACATGACTCTTTGCTTGATGGGTCCCCTGACTCTTTGTGTAACCAGCCTCAATGGTACTCATTTTTAGGCAAGGGGAGTGAGAAATCTGATGGGGAGTGATGAGCAAGGAGCCTGACAGACATCATTCTTGTAATGATTGATAAATGTCCAAAGCTGTGTAGACAGCAAGTGCACTGAGGTCAGTATGTTGTTGATGTCCCCTCATGTTAGTCTAAGATGTTTTGAGAGTCTTCCGGTATCTATCCTCCCTGACCAACCCTATTGGTGACACAAGTCCATTCTTGAACTGGGGTCACCAGCAGTGCAAATGGATGCCCTGCCTCTGCACCATTGGACTGGCTAAGACTTTAGTCACTTTTTGCCAAGTTTTTCCCCTAACAGATATTAGAAATCAACTGACAGAGACAAATTAGCAGACATTTTCTCTAAGGAGATATTCCCATTCGCAAGCAAAAAGTTCTAGCCAGAACACAATTCATTGTGTTGTGCCTAATGCATTCTGTGGGTGAAGTGTAAATTGCAGACAATAACTAGGCAGGCTTTAAGCACATAAAGTTGCAGGAGTAAACAAGGTCTCTTACCTCTGCCATGAATAGGCAGCACTAAAAATAGGTAAATGAATGAAACAGCTCTTGATGTTGATTCTGGTATAGAGGATTCATGAAGCTCGGCACAAGGACAGCTAGCCTTGCGCCAACCGTGCGGCATAGAGATGGCGCAGCAGCACCACATGCATATTAATGAAGGCGCGCTGTAATGGCCACGTGCATAGGAAATGTGTATGAGTGCAGAGGGCGTGTCCAAGCGCTGCACTGAGGAGTGAACATGTCGGCTGCATATGTGCAACCTAAAATGATGACTAGTACAGCCTGCCTCTAATAGTAATCACTCCTGTCAGTGTCCATGGATACTGAAATGTATGCAAAGCATATGAGACATCATTGCAAACACTACAATAAGAAGTAAATCCAAAGGCATGTAGCTGAATATTGAGTCCCCATCCCCCGAACAAAGATATTTAAAATCCCGTGCCCGTATTCCATTGTAGTGTTGCTAGTTATACCAAGTGGAAGTGAAGTGCATCATGTTAGTGCATGGCCAATTGCCAAGCCCAGCCCAATGTTTTGGGTTACCACCTGTCCCACATTGTGAGGGACAGTCCCCCTCTAGGCAGGTGTGTCCATACCAAAATCATAATAAATGTGAAATGTCCTGCGATAGTAGGACATAATTATGTCCCATATATTATGTAATAGTCCCATACAGTGCATATGTCCATATATAAAATACCTATATGTTACAAGAAACAGAATAAGCAAGCAAATGAAACAGAATAAGTAACTACACCGCTACAACAATAAAAGCTTATATGTAGGCATGAAACTAAAGTACTATCCTTTGTAATGACCATGGGTATGTTTTGGCCTGTAAACTCAGATGTGTGCCATGAAAATGTCCAATCCAGGTCATATGAAAAGGTTGCAACCCTACCAATAGTCAGAGCATTCGCACAATATCTGCCCATTCGTGCTCTAAGTTGTCCTTGCCAGGACAGCCCATAGATGAACGGGTATTACCCTGGTCTACCTACCATGTCATGAAAGATAAGTATTTGTGAGTACCTATGTGCGTGAAGTACAGCATGTGGATGATCTGAAATGTTAGTGTAGACCTCACAACCATATTGGTCCCAGAGATATGTAGTGTACACAATGTGTTTTGTTGACTGTGCCATGGGACATCAACTAGAGAGGGGATGAATGTGAATGTTGTTTGTGGAATATGGGGGTGGGGGGTGATGGGCAATGTAATAATTTGCCAAGGGGAGACTGGGTTGGATGCACAATAGGTGAACTGGAGGTCTACAAGGTAGTGGTGGGTGAATCAGGAAGATAACCAAAGAACAAATATACACATCCATAATACAATCCCACAAACATGTGAACATTAAAATATGCAATACACATGTACAGAAACGTTACCAGCACATACCCACATAATGGTCTGGCCTAAACTGAGCCATCCAACCCCAACACACCTAGATACATAATTGAATACCCATCATCCCCTAAACAGCACACCACCTCCCCTTCCTGAATGTCCACCAAAACCAGCCATACTCGGGCTGCTAGATAGGCCTGGCCATATCTGCACATAGTGACCCCTACCCATATCTAGTAGGCAGTCTCACCCTAGGCATTCTCAGGATTGCAAACTATGTATCCCTTGCATGTATAACCCTACCTTACAGCCGTAAAGCAAAGATGGTCATCGGTCCCCAGAAGTTTTGGATATCCCTCATGGGATATGTATCTGTTCTAAACATTAGACTTGGTGTCGCAACACGATGTCCAGTCCTGTATACATCTGGACACAAGTTGTATGAGCAGTAGTTGTCCATAAGACTGCTCAGCCTCCAGCTGGTCCTGCAGAACCTACAACCCGGGATTAAACACCTGACTGTAATACACATCTCCCCACATGCATTATCGGGAATATATACCTTACACATTCGCATAGTGGCAGTCAGATATAGGGTGTTTAAGACGCTTTAAAGCAGACATAAGTAGGGTTACCACCTGCCCCACCTCGTGAGGGACAGTCCCTTTTTGGGTAGTTGTGTCCAGACCAAATATAACACAATGGAAAATGTCCTGTTATTGTAGGAAATATGTCCCATATTTCATGTAACAGTTGCATAAAACAGTTATTTATGTAAAATACTCAAAGGTGCAAGAAACAGATGAAGCAAACAAACCACTAGAAGAGTAAGCATTCATTTAGGCAAATAAGTAAAGTTCTAACCTTTGTACTGACCATGGTTATGTGTTGGCCTGTAAAGTCTGATGTGTGTCCCGGAAATGCCCCGCTTTGGCCATATGAAAAGGTGGCAACCCAAGACGTAAGCGGGTATGCAAGCATGTATGCGCGATGGTAGGTGACGGTGATTCAGCAGTATGGGAAATGTAAATGAGCATGTAGGTGTATATGCATGTGTATGTACAGACCAATACACACACACACACACACACACACACACACACACATATATATATATATATATATATATATATATATGTAGATATAAAGAATGAACATGGTCACAATATAGGAAATCCCCGTAATAGTTAGTGCTGTTATATATGAGGATGGCCATAGGTGAGCACACCTCTGCATCCCCAACCACAGGTAGGGCGCTAAAAGTGGAACGAACGATCTCCCCTTGCTAAGTCTGACTTTCAACTAGGTACAGGGCAGTCCTGGTCCCCAGTCGCATAAGCTTAAACCCGGAAGACCATATGAACACCCTAACAATTGAACACACATATGTGCTAGGACTATAGGCTGTAGAGGTCTGAATATCCTCGGAGTGAGTCAAATGCGGCATGAGTCCAGAGCAGTAGGGAATAGGAAATGATGCATGTGTAGTAGTGCATTTTTCCCAATAGGTAAATGGATGCCTACTGTGTAAGTGAAGTGATGAGGCATGTGTTCAGGTAACTATGCACCATGGGTATACATATAAATGAGGCAGAACACATATAGTGTAGTGGTTAGAGCATCTGCCTAACGAAAAGGCATTCACGGTTCAAGGTCGACAATAGCACATATTTTCCTTGTGGAATGAATGTTGCTCTGCTCTAAAGCCGACATTTAAACATGTAAAGGTGAACGTGTGTATCGCATGGGACTATTAACCAGATCCTTTCAATCAAAATGGTATTGTCATAATGTATAAGGCACAAATAAGCATAAATAAGCGACAGTAAACATATGTAATGCACAGTAAGCATAGGCGAGTGCGCCTGCTCCTGAGCGGGTGTAAGCAGCTCCCAGCATAGGAAATGTATGTTTGTATGTACAGATGTAATATATATATATATATATATATATATATATATATATATATATATATATATATATATATATATATATATATATATATATATATATATATATATATATATATCCACACACACACACACACACACAGAAATATATATCTATATATATATATATATATATATATATATATATATGTATATATATATATATATATATATATATATATATATATATATATAAAGAATGGATGTTGTAACAGTAAAGCGTACACAAGGGATGTGGGAGGGAAAACAATGCTGGTATTATAAGGGTTTTTCAGTATGTCATAAAAAGCTGCCCAGGAGTGAGCAGAGCACCGCTACTCACACCGCAGGCAGGGTATTACCAGTGGGAGTAGGAACAGAGGAGATGAGGAAGTGATGGGTAAGTATGGTGTTAAGCAAAGGAATGCAGAAGGTCAGATGGTGGTGGATTTTGCAAAAAGGATGAACATGGCTGTGATGAATATGTATTTTAACAAAAGGGAGGAGCATAGGGTGACATACAAGAGTGGAGGAAGATGCACTCAGGTGGATTATATCTTATGTAGAAGGGCCAGTCTGAAGGAGATTGGAGACTGTAAAGTGGTGGCAGGGGAAAGTGTAGTTTGGCAGCATAGGATGGTGGTTTGTAGGATGACATTGGTGATCAAGAAGAGGAGGATGAGTGTGAGGGCAGAACCAAGGATCAAATGGTGGAAACTGAAAAAGGGTAATTGTGAGGTGATGTTCAGGGAAGAGTTAAGACAGGCACTGGGTGGCAGTGAAGAGTTACCGAATAGCTGGGTAACTACAGCAGAGCTAGTAAGAGAGATGGCTGGAAAGGTGCTTGGTGTGACATCTGGAAAGAGGAAGGAGGACAAGGAGACCTGGTGGTGGAATGAAGAAGTACATGAGAGTATACAGAGAAAGCGGCTGGCGAAGAAGAAGTGGGATTGTCAAAAAGATGAAGAAAGTAGACAAGAGTATAAGGAGATGAGGTGCATGGCAAAGAGAGAGGAGGCTAAGGCTAAGGATAAGGCATATGAAGAGTTGTATAAAAGGTTGGACACTAAGGAGAGAGAAAAGAACCTGTACTGATTGGCTAGACAGAGGGACCGAGCAAGTAAAGATGTGCAGCAGGTAAGGGTGATGAAGGATAATGAGGGAAACATACTCACAAGTGAGGAGAGTGGTTGAGCAGATGAAAAGAGTACTTTGAGGGGTTGATAAATGAAGAGAATAAGAGGGAGAGAAGGTTGGATAATGTGCGGATAGTGAATCAGGAAGTGCAACAGATTAGCAAGGAGGAAGTAAGGATAGCTATGAAGAGGATAAAGAACGGAAAGGCTGTTGGTCCAGATGACATAACTGTGGAAGCATGGAGGTGTTTAGGTGAAACGTCTGTGGAGTTTTTAACTAGATTGTTTAATGAAATCTTGGAAAGTGAGAGGATGCCTGAGGAATGGAGAAAAAGTGTTTTGGTACCGATTTTTAAGAATAAGGATGATGTGCAGAGCTGTAGTAACTACAGAGGGATTAAACTGATCAATCACAGCATGAAGTTATGGGAAAGAGTAGTGGAAGCTAGGTTAAGAAGGGATGTGATGATTAGTGATCAGCAGTATGGTTTCATGCCAGGAAAGAGCACTATAGATGCGATGTTTGCTCTGAGAGTGTTGATGGAGAAGTACAGAGAAGGTCAGAAGGAGTTACATTGTGTCTTTGTGGACTTAGAGAAAGCATATGACAGGGTGCCTAGCAAGGAGTTGTGGTATTGTATGAGGAAGTCAGGAGTGTCAGAGAAGTATGTAAGAG